>NC_142490.1:23353272-23582854 GCF_965113065.1 Corylus avellana | reverse complement strand
ATTGGTGCACTGCTTGGTGCTTTGCCTAGGGCCATCGCATGGCATAATTGTTGTGAAAAATTAGACCTATGGCAATCGGACTCTGGTGCAGGAAATGGCAAATTGGGGGGGGGGGGGGGGGGGGGGGGTTATATATATATATATAACAGAGAAGAAGCACTAAAACGGCAGTCGTTAGAAGAAGAAGAACTGCTTCATGACAATCAAAAAATTTTGTTAAGAGGGACTGAAAACTTCACTCACGAATGAGATAACCTTGACAAAATTTCATCCAATCAAAGTTATACAGATTGGAAAGTCCACACACATGTTTACTTTATTTGAATCATTTATGCCCTACAACTCACCGCTTCCTCCAATTGTGTGCATCTTTCTTACCCTAAAGGATAATGTTATTCTTCACACCCATATATTACACTTATGTCACATCAATTGAGATGATGTATTTTAAGTGGCTTATAATGTCAAAAAAAAAAAAATATATATAAATTATTTAAAACATGCCATATCAATAGGTGTGACATTGATGTGATAAATCGGTGTGAAGTGTAGCATTACTCCACCTTAAAAATTAACCAAAAAAAGGGAGCTCAAGCTGAATGTTGAATGACCATAAATCATGAATTAGCAACTATAATGCATAATACGTCTTTTGCTTATGCTGCCATCAACCACATCTAAGTACCAAAACCTCTTCCAGAGTAAATTGCTATGAAATAGAAGGAAAGAAATATTAAAAAACAAACATAAGAAATACTAAACATATGGAAGAATGAAAAAATAATTCCAAATGAAATGTAAAAGAAATATCATCTGCAAAACCCTTGTACTCCTTAAATCTCAAAATTCTTTCACTATTGCTCCAAAAGAGTATGAATTTTTTAGAAAGACGGCAGAAAATATTATCACAACAAATATATGCGGCTTGAAACACGCTTGGAGCAGATATAGAAAGATGGCCCTCAAGCATTGTCAACAATTGTTCTGCTTTTCAAATTCATTTCCCCCCATTAACAGTAACCAATTGCAACGAGTATGTTTCTCCATGAACTGGGAGATTAGTCATTTCTTTGGTTGAGGGGTCATACAAGACCATCTGTCCGTCGGAGTTTTCAAAGAGCACGGCGTCATTCTTCCGAAATCCTAAAGGTCGGGCTTGTTTAAAATTTGTATACGGTCCAATACTGAAAAGCTTAGTCCATGAGTCCTTAACACCAACTTCAAGCAACAACCATATATCATAGAAAATCTCCAACAATTCCCTGCTCCAAAATGCCACAACAATCGATTCATTCAACACAAAAACGATTCTCCAACCACGACCATTCAAAACATCATCTGGCAGCGGTGTTTTAAGAAATACCTCACCGCTCATGGAAAATGACAAAACCCCCTCCCAATCATCATCAAATGCCTCCCAAGAAGCCATCTCATTGATGTATGTATCCATAGCTCTAATATCAATTAAACCTGGGCGGCTATCAACTTTTCTCCAAGAATCGGCACTTAAGCTATATACCTCACTTATTCTATAACAGGGGACATGGCCTTCATAATAATCACTTTCGTTGGAATCAAAGAGACTAAAAAACTTTATTATCAAGTAGTCACTAGTTTTGACATCAAAACCAAATCCGATACCAGACTTGATGTGATAATCATAGGAGAAGCGGGACAGGCTTGATTTGGGGACAACCTTTGTTTCTTTAGTTGCAGGGTTCCATATGACAACATTCAATGCATCGTCATCGCTGAGACAAACAATACATTCGCAAGAACCCACGACAGAAGTAACCTCAGTAAACCGTAGAGGTAGACGTTGTGTAAGTGATAATTGGAGTGTTTCACAAGAAAGCTTGGATACAACATCATCTTCGGAAGTTTCGTCTTCCCAGAGAAGGAGTAGGGTGCTGTTGTTCTTATTGTGTAGGAGGTGTTTTCTGATGAAGTTTTGGTGAGTAATGATAGCGTACCAGGATTTGCAGACGCAATTGAATCGCAAGAGAGAGACGACGGGAAGGCAATAACAGGATCCCTGTTATAGAATAAGTGAGGTATATAGCTTAAGTGCCGATTTTTGGAGAAAAGTTGATAGCCGCCCAGGTTTAATTGATATTAGAGCTATGGATACATACATCAATGAGATGGCTTCTTGGGAGGCATTTGATGATGATTGGGAGGGGGTTTTGTCATTTGCCATGAGCGGCGAGGTTTCTTAAAACACCGCTGCCAGATGATGTTTTGAATGGTCGTGGTTGGAGAAACGTCTTTGTGTTGAATGAATCGATTATTGTGGGATTTTGGAGCAGGGAATTGTTGGAGATTTTCTATGATATATGGCTGTTGCTTGAAGTTGGTGTTAAGGACTCATGGACTAAGCTTTTCAGTATTGGACCGTTTACAAATTTTAAACAAGCCCGACCTTTAGGATTTTGGAAGAATGACGCCGTGCTCTTTGAAAACTCCGACGGACAGATGGTCTTGTATGACCCCTCAACCAAAGAAATGACTAATCTCCCAGTTCATGGAGAAACATACTCGTTGCAATTGGTTACTGTTAATGGGGGGAAATGAATTTGAAAAGCAGAACAATTGTTGACAATGCTTGAGGGCCATCTTTCTATATCTGCTCCAAGCGTGTTTCAAGCCGCATATATTTGTTGTGATAATATTTTCTGCCGTCTTTCTAAAAAATTCATAATCTTTTGGAGCAATAGTGAAAGAATTTTGAGATTTAAGGAGTACAAGGGTTCTGCAGTTGATATTTCTTTTACATTTCATTTGGAATTATTTTTTCATTCTTCCATATGTTTAGTATTTCTTATGTTTGTTTTTTGATATTTCTTTCCTTCTATTTCATAGCAATTTACTCTGGAAGAGGTTTTGGTACTTAGATGTGGTTGATGGCAGCATAAGCAAAAGACGTATTATGCATTATAGTTGCTAATTCATGATTTATGGTCATTCAACATTCAGCTTGAGCTCCCTTTTTTTGGTTAATTTTTAAGGTGGAGTAATGCTACACTTCATACCGATTTATCACATCAATGTCACACCTATTGATATGGCATGTTTTAAATAATTTATACTTTTTTTTTTTTGGACATTGTAAGCCACTTAAAATACATCATCTCAATCGATGTAACATAAGTGTAATAAATGGGTGTGAAGAATAACATTATTCTTTAGGGTAAGAAAGATGCACAAAATTGGAGGAAGCGGTAAGTTGTAGGGCATAAATGATTCAAATAAGAGGCTTACATGCGGTAGACAAAACTACCGCATATCTGCGGTAGTTTGCTCTACCGCTGAGATTTCTTTTCTAATAACGTAAGTAAAAGAAAAAACACCGTCAAATCTCACGTTTAACTCCCGTCAATTTCTTTTGTTTTTTTCTACCCAAACCTCTTCTCTCTTTTCTCACCATACCCAAAATCAAATATTGCACTGCTTATCCTCTACAGCATTCTTCTGAAGTTTATCGCCGGTAAGAAGACTATGAGAGTGTTTTGAAGCTCTTTGAGGATGAAACATCATTTACAAAGCAAGTTTTCTTCCTCGGGGGAGTAGAAACCCCAATTCTCCAACAAGCTCATTCTAGAAGAGTTGAATCCAAAAATCATGACATCTACTGGATTAAAACCCTCCACTGCAGATCACCCACAACACCTCCAAAGCCACAAGCAAAACAAAAAAATTAAACCAAGATCTGAAAGGGATTTTTTGCACAAAGAAGAAGAAGGGGAATGAGACGGTGGAAGAATGGGAATGAGGCAAAAAAGTTCAAAGCAATTTTGCTGGAAAATAGATTTTGAATTTCATCTTCATTCACCCCTTTCTTCTTACATCATCCAACTTACAACCACCTCCAGATTTCAACCAGTGCAGAGGATAACTGCGGCCTCGCACTCGTCGGTAACCCTCTGGGCCCCGGTGGATAAGGCAACCTCCGGCAAATACGAAAAACTATGCCCAATAGGAACAGGCTGGGGATGATGAAGAAGGCCACCATGTGCAAAGGTTGATGTTGAAAGGCTTGCAGGAGAGAATCCATGACTCTCGACTCTCGTGGGTGTCGGTTTTGGGTATGGTGAGAAAAGAGAGAAGACGGCTTGTGGTTTGGGTAGAAAAAAAAATGGAATTAACGGGAGTTGACGGTGTTTTGTTTTTTGTTTTTTTAAACCTTAAAAGATAAATCCCAGCGGTAGAGCAAAACTACCGCAGATGTGCGGTAGTTTTGTCTACCGCATGTAAGCCTCTCCCAAGTAAACATGTGTGTGGACTTTCCAATCTGTATAACTTTGATTGGATGAAATTTTGTCAAGGTTATCTCATTCGTGAGTGAAGTTTTCAGTCCCTCTTAACAGAATTTTTTGATTGTCATGAAGCAGTTCTTCTTCTTCTACGACTGCCATTTTAGTGCTTCTTCTCTGTTATATATATATATATAACCACCCCCCCCCCCCTCCCCCCCCAATTTGCCATTTCCTGCACCAGAGTCCGATTGTCATAGGTCTAATTTTTCACAACAATTAAGCCATGCGATGGCCCTAGGCAAAGCACCAAGCAGTGCACCAATAAAGGCTATGCAAGGACAAGCTTCTATTGTATATATATATATTGTGTACTCAAGGAAAGACGAGAAGATCGTGTTACTAAGTCCATCAATACAGTTCAAGTTGTACAGATGTACAGTAGCACTCAGTTTGCTATGTTTAGACCTATTATGACGAGGCTTCCCTGCGTTTTTAAGCAAGTCGTAGTACTTTCGTACGTCACCTTCATCGGCTTCTTCATTTATAATTTCTTCACCCTCTGCACCACGACTTGAGGCTGACAATTGTCTTCCCTGACATCGTGCACGCCGAATACATCACGCAACATGGCGTCCATATCTTCACCCAGTTCTGTGCTTACACTCGCATCTGCGGTCGGACGATTCGAATTAGAGTCTGCAACAGGACCCTGTACAAGCTTCTCACCGTGATAAATTCAGTCTTTGTATGAAGTAATTATTCATTTACTCCCTGTCAAGTGGTCGAGTACCAAACCCGGCGGGTGGTGCTGGTTAAGGTGACATGCCTTATAAGGGCAGTAAATGAATTCATCAGGGATTGTATAGTTCCTAACTGCGAAGTCCACGAACGATCTATACCCATCTCTGTATTCCTTTGTACTTCTAGATTTTGTCATCCAACTCTTGTCCATTTTTCTCTACGTACATTAGGAACAAATATATAAGACTTAAAAATAACAAATAAACACATAATTTAGTCTAAATTCAAACCAAGTCTAAATTGAAATGAATTTGTTATATATGGGGACCCTAAATAAAATAAATCTAGGTTAGTTGTAGTTTTTTTTTTTTTTTTTTTTATTTATTATTATTATTTTTTATAAAATTTACATAAACCAAATTAAAACCACTACAAATTTAAATGCATTTGGTATGGGGACCCTAATTTAATAAACCTAGCTAGGTTTTTATTTTTTTTTATAACATTTACATAATCTAAATTTGCAAAATCGAAACAAAATTAAAGTCCAAATGGATATGCATTTGTTATATATGGGGACCCTAAATAAAATAAATCTAGCTAGGTTAGTTATTTTATGAATTTTTTGTGTCGCTTTTTTGTTTTTATAACCTAAACCCATAATCTAAATTTGCAAAACCTAAACAAAATTAAAGTCCAAATTTAAATGCATTTGTTATATATGGGGACCCTACATACAATAAATCTAGGTAATTAGTTGTATTTTTTTTTTTTCATGAGGATACTTTTTTTATTTTATAACATTTACATGATCCAAATTTAAATGTATTTGTTATATATGTGGACCCTAAATAAAATAAATTTAGTTTAGTTGTTTCTTTTCTTTTTTTGAAAAAGAAACATTTACATAATCTCGATTGTAAAACCTACACACAAAAAAACAAAAACCTAATTTCAAGCAAATTACCTAGCATTATATATAGACATTAATATATATTTTGCATGCATGCTCATATATAACAATCCTACGTACGTACATACCTTCCATACAAACAAATGAAAATAATCATCATATATTTCAGTCTTTTTCCAAGAGCGCAGCATAGGTAGGGTAAACCCTGGTTTAGGGGAGGAGGGATGGCCGTTAGCTACCTCCCTCCTCCCCTCGCTCTCTTCGCATGGTGAGCTAGTCTATTTACTTGATGTCCTTAGCTCCGTTGCCTCCTCCCTCCCCCTTCGGCTTGTGCGGTTTTCCTCCTTCTTTGCCGCCCCTTTCCCTTTTGTCCTGTTCTCTGGTTTTTTGTCCTTTCTCCCTTTGCCGCTGTGCTCGCCTAGCCGTACCCCCATCAATCCCTGCCGCGTCTTGTCTGTGTCGGGCTCGGGTTTGGATTGATTTGTTTTTGCTTGATCTCTCCTCCTCCGTCTGATTCACATTGACACGTGCCCCGTCATCCAACTCTCCGGATCCGTCCGTGTCTATCCCACCTTTTACATCGGATTTGTCACTTTGACTGTGGTTTGTTTCTGTTATGTTTTGTGGTTTATTTTCCTTTACTATTTTTGCTTGTTATTTGTCGTTTCTTCTCGTTGTGTTTGTGTTTGTGTTTGTTTTTGTTGTTTTTGCTTTTTTGGCACACTTTGTGGTATCGTTCTTGGGAGATTCACTCAAACTCTCCCCCCCCCCCCCAGGTTCGTTGAGTGCGTCGCCGATCTCCTCCTCGCTCGTTTTGCCTTCACCGTCTGCTGCCGAGCTTTTCAAGCATCCCCCGCGATAAGCTTCCAACGCCACCTTCCGCGTCGGTTTCTAGCCAACACACGATCGGCTTTCTTCCAGCTGCTTTCATCCGCTTAGTGTGTTTTTCTTGTTTGTTTTTCCCTGTATTGTTAGCTTTATTTTATTGTATTTCTGTTTTCCCTGTATTTGTTCATTACTTTCCTATTTTATTTCCCTATACTTTTTCTTTCCTGTTTTTTGCTTGTAATACCTCTCTCGTTTGATTTGCCCGTTTGTATCTTGATGCTCTATAAGGTATTTGCTTTTGGTTCAAACCCTTGGGTTATAGATGTGATAGCCTGGCTTACAGATCGAGTAGGATAGGTTTCGGCATGGGCGTTCTTTGCTCTTAGGGTTGAAGAATAAACGCTATTTATGCATTGGATTGTCTGTTAATTTGGTGCAAATCTAATGTTAAACATGTTGAATAATCATGGGTTAGCGGATGATATTGTCATGGATTGACCTTAATTGATATCTTTGATATCATTGTTGCCTGTAACTTTAGCTTCGACTATGATTTGTTTCAGAGCTTTTTGCTCTATTTGTAAGAACTCTTGACACTGTTTTATCAATGAATGAGTATGATGTTTCCCTTTAAAAAAAAAAAAATCATATATTTCAAACTAATAAATTATTCCCAAAACAAATATAATTTGTTAATAAATTTTATATATATATATATATATATATATATATATATATATATACACCTGAGAGGAGATCGACGGAGACACAGAGGGAGAGCACACTGACTGCCGGCTGGAGTACTGCCGGAGGTAGAGTGAGAGTGACAGCCGGAGATGGCAGAGAGAGAGCGAGTGATCAACGGAGGAAAGAGTGCAACTTGGCCGGATAGAGTGACTGAGAGAGTACACTGACCAGCCGGTGTGGAGAAGAAAGAAAAAAAGAGAGAGGGAGAGGAAGAGAGCTGTACCGCGCGGGAGGAGAAGAAGGAAAAAAAAAGAAAGAAAGATGAATTATGGATGTACAGTTGCTTATATCAAGTGAAACCTTAGTGGCTTGGTCCAATGATGTATATATATACATGGTTTAAACGAATTTACTATCAGCAATCTTATTTCATTAATTATACATGTGAATTTCTGCCTTGACAACTAGACGCATGGTTTTCGAATCCTCCCACGGCAATCCGTTCCACTCCCGTGCGTTGTCACAAGCAGCCTCGAAGACGTCCTGCCAGACAAAGGAAACAATCAGATACAATCATGAGAATATTAAGTCAAACATATCATTCCAACATACCGATTTGTTAGTACCCTAGAAGGAAATTCATCATAATAATGTGCAGGAGTCCTCTCAACCCTGTTCAGATCTGATTCCCACAGCCTAATCTGTCACAGAAGAGAGTTCATTTTAAAACATCAGAAAACAAAGGGAAACATGACAATTCTTATTACCAAATATCTAAGCAATTTCAAGAACTTTGTTGTTGGGTAAAAGAGTATGGCCAAATCAGCGGCACAGCAACATAAAATCACATAAACTGAACAACAATAAAGGAGCTACAATATAATTTATGATAAATACAAATATAATATAGAGGAACTGAAACCTCATCCGTGACATTTTCGGGTATAGATGGCATTCTCTCTGCTACACAAGGATGGGAATTCTGCTGAAGAAAAGTAATAATCTGCAAAAAATTGTTTAGGAGTTAAGTGAAGCAAAATACCTTCCAGGAGGACAAAACTGAAGGAAGTGGGAGACAATAGCATTTGACTTCCAATCCAAATGCCACAATGCAGTAACCCTTTTTACCCATAAGAATACCTAGTTAAAGTGAGTGCATGTCAAGAAAGGGAGGACTGTATGTGTTTGTGTTGTCCATGTGCCAACCAGAGATTTATTTATTAAAACAAAATCGAACCCATCGTATCTATTCCATGGTGGTAAAAACTATGACCAGACCATGACAACAACATTATGAGCATGTCAACAAGAGTATCTGATTATAGTTATACCAATATTGAGCATGGAACTCCAAATCTCTAATGACTTAATTTGGACTTATTATTATGATGATTCAACCTAATACCTTTCGATCCATTAGTAAAGTCACAATCCTGGATAACCACATGTTTATTAGAGCTAGTCAGGAGGGCAATTAAGAGAGCCTGAGGAACTCACTCACCCAGGCATGATAGTTTCAGAGACTTGCCCAAGGGACTCATGAATAGCATGCAAAATAGCACTTCAAATAACAGTTATTACCAGCAAGATTCCAAACAAAATTCAACAAAAAGAAAGAAGTCACACACAATTTGCTCAACGTGTTCCAATATTTGCTCATGTTCACCAAGGTGAAATGGTAGATCCCTATTCCCACAAGCAGTAAGATCCCAACATGCAAAACTTAGGTCGACCAATTTGCAGCCTCCCCAACAAAAAAGTTAAATTGGACTCGATTAAAAGGTTCTTGCGGATTTGGATTAACTTGTTCAGCATGAAACAAACACAAATAATTTTATTGTAAGCCAAAAGTCATATTAGAGAGGTAAATAGGGACATTGACCTAGATAGGCTCAAGTGGCGTAAAATAATCCATGTAGCCATTTCCAATTAGTGAGGATTAAGGTTTACTTGAGTTCAGTTCAGTTGAGTTCTAAAGTAGAAGGTATTGGAGTAGACTAATCTATACTTGCCTGCTCTGCTGCAATACCATTTTCAAAAGCATTATACAAACTTTCTTCTGTGATTGCTCCCACTATAAGATTTGGAAGTTGATACTCTATCCTGCATAAATAAGCACAGCATTTTTCATCTCAGAGATAATTTTAAAATATGAAAATACCACCTGGCGTGTCACACCAAGCAGGATAATATAAAGATTAGAGAGCACCCTGTCGTAAGCAGAGGAAGTCTACTGTATAAGCATGAATTCAATTAAAGTATCACAAAGGAGAAGTAATTTATTATTTTCAAATATAAATGAATAGCCATATCATGCGATTAAATTGTAATCATTTACGCTCTTTATCAACATTAAGGTATGGCGAGAAACACTTTCGAGAAGGAATAACTTCTCATACCCAAAAAAAAAGGCCCTTATTTAGTGTAACATATAGAAAATTGACTTTAAGGTCCAAACCGCTGTTTCAAAGTAGCTCAATTTTAACCTTCAGAATAACCCTATTCAACTTCAAATGAGAAGCAAGAGGTAACCTGCTTTTCAAAGAATCACTTCAACCAAAATTATATCAAGCAATTGGTTGGCGTACCTTGAGAAAAGACGTAGAATTTCACAGTGTAACTTTGAAGTTGAGTATGCATACAACCTAAAATTTCCTTCCACAATTACAAATCCCTGGGAAAAAGAGAAAGAAGCAAGAGATGAGATATGTAATTACAAATTTGTGGTCACTACACATCCATAGTTCTTTACTGGAAAAAAATACAAAAAAAGGAAGACAAAGGCAAAGAAGTGAGATGAACAGGGAAAAAAGAAAGAAAATCAAGTCACGACAGGTGATATCAACTCGAAGGTTTATGATAGACACAAAAGATCATAGGGAGAAATTATAACAGTCATAAGATATGGCACTTGGTTCTCATTTTATTTGGAGTCTTGTGGGCCATGCCGGGCAATATTCTTGAGTTACTTCAGTGTTGGAAGATGCAAGGGTAGAGACTGTAACAACCCCAAGAAAAGCGATAGCCACATCTACATTGGCACCTCAAAAGGACTAGTCAATTTGGAGCGTCCCTATAATTTCTTATAAAGTTCAGTTTCACCTAAAAACTAGGCACTGTGAGACTTAACACTCATGACTATCTTTATAACCCACACTCTATGTGGGTTACTTCTCATCTTCCCAATATGGGAGCAGGATGTTACAAACTCCCCCTTTTAAACTCTTAACATCCTCATCAAGGCCACGTCATGCAATGCTCCAATATCACAGGGTCTGGTATTACAACCTAGCTATGATACCATTTGTAATGACCCAAGAAAAAGCACTAGCCACATCTGCACTCTTACCCTAAAAGGCTAGTCAATTTGGAGCTTCCTAAAATTACTTATAAAGCTTAATTTGACCTAATAACTAAGCAATATGGAACTTATCACTCATGATTATCTTTATAAACCACCCATTCTATGTGAGCTACTTCTCATCTTCCCAATATAGAAAGTCATCCCTACTTCACTTATATAGAGCATTTGGAGAGAAATAGACACTTTTTTGAGGACTGCGAGTCTAATGTGGTGCAATTAGAAGCTTCTTTCTTGAGTTTCCTTTTAGAGTGGGCTGTTACTTTTGTTCCTAATTTCTCATTCTCTAATCTTGTAGATTTTGTTAACTTTTTAGATTTTGAAGGGTGGTCGCTTCTCTTGTATAATTTTCGTGTACGCAAGCTTTTATTCTTCAATAAATCATTATTCATCAAAAAATAATATAACTTCAACAAATTTAATTCATCCTACCAATGACAGGTTTCAGGACTGTTGATGACAAAGCAGCTAAAAATCCAAAATAGGTCAAGTAGTGAGGAGGATAAGTAGTAAAACAAAGCAGCCATATAAATGCAAGAGCCAACACCCAGCAATTTATAATAATTACCAATTATCTAGTTCTTGCAAATACCACATATTAAAATTAAGCTCCAATTCAGTTTTCGCTGATACAAAAAAAATTTGGATAAGTAGAGCATTTGGTAAGAAAAGGAAAAAGAATGTTAACAAAAATCTCAAACAGTTTTCGCTGATGCAAATTACCAATACTATAGAGACAAAAAAAGCCTAGGAACTGAAGGTAACTACAAATGCTACCAACAATAAAAGCTAGGAAGAGATTCAAAGATCCTAATTGTTAGCTAGGAACATTCACATCCTGTGTTAATAGAGATATAGGAACTGTGGTCAGATATCTATTCCTGCCTTCAACAAGTTAGCAGCATCATTTGTGGTTTTAAAAGTACAAAAGAACTAATGAGCAGAAACAAGCAGTACTTCTGAGGCTCCATCTAAAATAGAGCAACACTTGGGCTACTCCGGAAGCTAGTGAGCCAAGCCACCAAGAAAATGTGCAGACAGAATATTACAGAGACCAAGCCAGCAAGAGTATAGAGGCACTGATTACATTACCTTTTGGCACAAATCGGAATTATAAACCAATTATAAGCACTGAAAGAGTAATTTGTTTATTGCCCTCCATTCAGGAGTAAGGCTATATACTAGGTGACAGTGATATCACAAACACACAAGAATGATGATAGGAATCAAATGCAACCAGACAAAAAGAGAAAAATCAACTGCAGACAGGGAAAAGAGAAAAGAAAAGACAAGAAAAAAGCTAGACATATTCAATGAACGGTAATTCATGACTTCACAAAAAACATACTTGTTTCCGTGATGATGAATCTGTTAAGCACACTGAAAGATTGGTAGCTAATTTAGTAGGTATAAACCAACTCTCGTTCATCCCCTGGACATATGCCACCAAAAGAAGAGAAAATCAAACTTCTAGCAAACTAATACTTGAATTATTATTTGAGGGATCACTACCACATTCTACACCAAGAATAGCAGAAACTAGAATATAACTAGAATACCTGCTGAAGTTTAACCAATCCCAAGTCTGTGAGGTCCTTGATCCAACTCTTCTGAATCTCCGTCAATGTGTTACTATTATATGCCTAACAAATAAAGAAGTCAGCAACATCACGCCAACGTGAGATCTGCAATGACCAAGAAACTCCCTAGAAAGCAAGCAGACAGGTCTCACATATACTAGAAGGATTAGTTTCCCTTCCCCCCCCCCCCCCCCCCCCCATAACTGGTAAATCCGGGACCTCACCCCCTAACTAGTTTTTTTTTTTTGTCTTAGTAGATGTTATTTGGTCCAAATACCATTGTCAAAAAGATCAAGATTAGTTAACGCAACATGTGAAAAAGGTATATCTAATACCTTTCCTGTGACATGAAAACTAAGCTCTAGTAAGAATGAAATCAAATCGGCTGGGTCCACATCTCGCTCCTGGAACAAAATTAGAAATCCAGATTTAAATTGAATAACAGGTATTATGAAGAACAAAGCTGAAGTTGCACTGCCCTACTGAGTTAAAGTAATAATGAGAGAGAGAGAGAGAGAGAGAGAGAGAGAGAGAGAGAGAATAATAGCTCTAATAACCATCAAAGTTCGACAATGATCATTAAGCATCATAAGTGTTTTAAAAGGAAAGCAGATCTAAATAATGATTTGAAAATATTGATAAAATTTCAGTGTAGAGGAAACACTTATTTTTAGAGATGGGGGAACTACCAAAGGAATCTCACTATCCCATACCTCAGAATTAGAGATGTATTCTCTGATGATGTACCAAAGTTGTGCATTTGTGTCCATCAACTGTAATTTTCAGAGATCAAAAATAACGTCAAGTAAAACACATCACAAGAAGTGCAAGCAGCTCATCATTCATATGATGCATACCAAGAACTGGAAAACACTTTCAGTTAATCGTGGAGCTCCTCTCTCCCTGTAAAAATGCACATGCACATCAAAAACCAGACATGAGATACAGTAAACTCATATATACACAAGAAAGTGAGGCATATATATCATTGAGAGAAATTATGCTAATACAAGAAAGGACCTTTGACTCAAAAGCCCTCGCTGCAAAATTCTCATCATAGAAGAGCTGATATTTGATGGCCTTTCAGCTTGCGCCGAGTTTATAAGTTGGAGCAAGAAACACTAATTTAACACAATAGCAAGTCAAAAGAGAGAGTAGCATTAATCAAGAAACTAAACAATAAGTAGTTTCAACAGTGATAAATTCCAATCACAGAATAACACGGTATGTAAGAGCCAGACAGTTTTTCTAAATACACGTATGAATAAACAGAAAATGGGAACATATAGATGAACTTCGCACCTCCCATTGTTCAAGGGCATAAACCTCAAGATCCTCCAAGCTTGGGAGCCTCACAGTCATGTCAGAAGGCATTGGTTCCCTTGGTAAAACTTCGCTGCCATATCAAATGATAAGGTCATATCCAAAATAAAGTTGTTGTGAACATTTTATTAAGCCAACCACCGTTGACTGCAGGATCATATTTTAAATTTTTAATGTCATTACAAAAATGAGATAATAGGCATTCAAGTTATGCTTATTCAGTAAATCTAACAATCTAAGCAATCTGATGTCATAAATCAAATACATTCATTATCAAACATGGCAGCATATGATAAGTACAAGCAAAAAAAGTAATGCATGTTATATTTTACCAAGTGGGCTAGCAACTAGACATCCATGATTGCAATTTGTATTTTTTGGTGGAGAGGATTGGAGCAAAAATGGAGAAAATAAACTCTACATGCCGCAGCTTTTTCAAAATTTTCCCTGAGTTGGATCCTTTAGAACACTATATTGGAACTAATAAAGATCAAGTAACCTCTACATGAGTCACATATAGAATACATGAAACAGGGTAGATTTATCCCATTTTCTTTTATTATTAGATTCCCAACGACCCATACCTCACAGAATAATCCCCAAGGGCAAGAAACACATTCATCTAAGCTAACTGAAAAAACAAAAACAAAAACGAAAAGATTATCCGAATCTCAACTCACCCAAGTGTTAAAAGCTTTTGGAGGTTTGTCTGGAATGTTGGATTAATTCTGTAAGTTGTTTCCCTTCTCCTGCCAGCAAAACATCAAGTTCACTGTAAAGGCTGAGAGAATAAGGTTGGATCAAAACTACATTACAATAATTTGAACATGAATATTAGAATGATAATAGTGAAAGAACGTCATCTCAAAGAACATATATAAATTCTACGGCACGTATATCAAAAATAAAAACATACAAATCTAGGCATTTTGGAACTTCCACAATATGCAACCAGTATTGAAATGTAAATTTAGTTCTTAAAAAAAAGAACGTGGAGAACTTTCATGGATACACATATATTAAAGTCTGACCAAATTTGATGCATTCCCGTGCAGCCGAGATTAAAATTCCAGAATATCAGGAAAAGGCTCCAAATCTGGGCATGTTTCCCACAAAACAAGCATTGTGATCAGAGGAGCAAGGGCATGGATGTCCTGTCAAACTAAGTCAAACTCCAAAGATCTAATAGCTTTGTTGCAAGCTCCAAACGTGTTTTCATAGTGCAGAAAATAATTCCATCCTAAAAGGCAACATGTCCCAATAGATTCATGCCTCGTTTCTATGGTCCACAATGACAAGACCTTCAAGAGTTCATCTTATCGACATAAAATATACAGGAGCGTTTTGGTCATATTGCAGTGAAAAAAAGAATAAAGAAAAAAAATTTCTTGAAACAGTTTATCTCCTCAGCAATCTTAGTCTTTTATGTTTAATCTTTCAAAGAAGCAAAAGGACACCTTATATGGTCAACGAATTCTTAAATCTTCAGAAGAACACAAGAAGTATTATGTAAAGAAAATCCATTTACCTGTCAGCAGTGTCAGTGAATATCCGTAACTTAATCAACCTATCAATCGCGACTCTATGCTTTGAGGACCCATCTGGAAACACCCACTCCTCCATAGACTTGGCTGTTATTGGAACATCAATGTACAACATCTGTATAACATACTTCTTGGCCAGAGGTGGCAGAGACCTGAGTACTCAAAAAACAAAAACCACAAATTCGATCAATATCTCAGAGAACTAACCATTTGGCATTAACTACCACAATAAACTCTTTAAGACTTCCACTGCGTGTATCTAAATCAACGAGACGCAGAAAATTTTCAACATATTGGATCCACTATCTACAAACATCTAAAAAACATAAAACACCCAAGTATATAAAGAATATACTGACAATATATTCAAAACAGGTTGATATTGGAGTTGAAAAATCTGAGGTTAAGATTGGAACTGTGTCAAATGTTGTGAATCAGGAGCAATGGAATGTTGTTCGAGCTGCTAAGAAAACTCCAGTAACTAAACTTTCTGCTAGGGATAGTCAAAGGCATTGGACAAATTCTTTCCATTTGCTGGCTAGAGCAGATGGTAGAATTGATCCAGGGGAGGTAAGAGGAGATCATATTTCTCAATCTCTTCAAAAAGTTATTGAACATGCACTAAATGAGGAAAATACTAATCTCTTGAAGGACAAAGGGAAAAGTAAACTGGGAGAGGAGGAGGAGGTTTTGATGAGAGGATTTTCTCCTACTGTATGAATTTCTTGATATGGAATGTGAGGGGTTTGAATCATCCCTCTAAGCAGCAAGAGGTAAAAAATTTGATCAAAATTCATAAGATTGGTTTAATTTGTTTGATTGAGACTAGAGTGAAGGAAAATAAAGCAGATAGAATCAGATCTGTTATTGTTCCTGATTGGGACTATGCTTTCAATTATGATAAGCATTTTTTGGGAAGGATATGGGTTTGCTGGAAGAAGTCTGACTATGAAGTAACTGTGGTTGATAAATGTGTGCAGAGTATTAATTGTTTCATCAAATCTCACAAGAGTAAGTGTTGTTGGTTTCATTCTTTTGTGTATGGGGCTAACAAAGGGGTGGATAGGAAGTTGCTTTGGACTAGTTTAAGTTCTATGAAGGGTAGAGTGGCTACTAGTCCTTGGATGATTTGTGGAGACTTTAATGTTGTGAAGTCTTTGGGTGAGAAGTGGGGCTCTGAAAAACTGAATTCTTATGAAGTGGAGTTTGGGCAGTGCTTAAATGATCTAGAGGCTTTAGACCTTAATTTTAGTGGATGTTTTACACATGGACTAATAAAAGTGAGGAGCCTAGGTTTGTCGCTAGAAAGCTTGATAGAGTTTTGGCTAATGAACATTGGATGTGTACTTTTAGTAGAACTATTGTTGAGTTTCAGTCAAGTGGCATTTCGGATCATTCTCCAGCTATTATATCTGTAGGGTTTCTGCAGAGTTTTGGTCCCAAGTCTTTTAAATTCTACAATTATTGGTCAGAACATAAAGGTTTTCTGGATTGGGTCAAGGAAGGTTGGGAAATTCAGGTTGATGGGGTTAACATGTATCAACTTTATGTAAAACTTAGATCTGTTAAAGCTGTGCTGAAGAGGCAGAATGTGGTTTGTTTTGGGAATTTGAAACAGAAAGTTATGGAGGCCAGGGATAATCTTGACTTAGCTCAAAAAGCTGTTATTGCATCGTATGGGAGGGCTGATTGTTTATTAAAGGAGAGGGAATGTTTACATGCTTATGTTTCTATTACAAAAGCTGAAGAGTCCTTTTTGAAGCAAAAAGCTAGGAATCAATGGCTAAAACTAGGTGATCAGAACAACAGTTTTTTTCATCGAGCTATCAAAGTACAGCATGCCAAGAATACCATTACTCATCTGTGGGATGAGCAGGGTCATAAAGTGGAAGATGTGGAACAAATCAAACAGGTAGCTGAAGATTTTTACAAAAAGCTGCTGGGGTCTGATCAGATGACTTTTAATGAGACTAAGGCAACTCGTATAAAACAATTGATACCAATGTCTATTTCTGCTGATAAGGCAAGTCTGTTGGAGAAAGAAGTCACAGAAGAAGAGATTAGGAAAACTTTGTTCCAAATGAAAGCAAATAAGGCCCCTGGCCCTGATGGGTTTTCAGCAGATTTTTTTAAGGCTTCTTGGCCTATTGTTGGGAAGGATGTGGTTGTAGCCATTAAAGATTTCTTCCTCTCTGGTTTGTTATTGAAAGAGGTAAATGCCACTATTCTTACTCTGGTACCTAAGAAGATTAATCCTCTACTATGGGGGATTTTAGGCCTATAGCTTGCTGCAATGTCATATATAAGTGCATTACCAAGATTATTGCTAACAGGATGTGGCCTCTTCTAGGAGATTTGGTGAGTATGAACCAGTCAGCTTTTATTCCCTCTAGAAGCATTTCTGAAAATGTTCTTCTAGCTCAGGAAATTGTAAGGAATTACCATAAGGGTACAGGAAATCCTAGATGCACCTTGAAGGTTGATCTCATGAAAGCTTATGATTCAGTAAATTGGGAGTTCATGATTCATTGTCTTTACTGTTTTGGTTTTCCAGGAAAATTCCTTAGTTGGATCAAGGAGTGTATCACCTCTCCTAGGTTTTCTATTTGTCTAAATGGTACCTTGGTTGGATACTTTGAAGGGAAGAAGGGGCTAAGGCAGGGAGATCCCTTGTCTCCTTATTTGTTTGTCTTAGCTATGGAAGTATTTTCTAGGCTCATGGCTGCTTCTACTGGTGTTGATTCAGGTTTCAAGTTTCATCCTAAATGCCTTAAAATGAAGCTTACTCATCTTTGCTTTGCAGATGATTTGCTTATTTTCTCTGAAGCTAGCTTGAGCTCCATTAAGGTTATAAAGGCTGCTTTAGTTGAGTTTGAAGAGTTGACAGGCCTTAAGGCAAACCCTTCTAAAAGTTCCTTTTATTGTTCTGGAATTACTGATAGGGTTAAGCATTCCTTATTGAATGATTTGCAAATGAAGGAGGGTAAACTTCCGGTGAGATATCTTGGGGTTCCTCTAATTTCAGCTAGACTTTCCTCTGCAGATTGTGGAGTGCTTCTGGACAGAATTATTGGTAGAATTGATTCCTGGTTATCCAAGCATCTACAGTCTTGTATAGTTTGCAAGTGTATTGGACAGGTATCTTTATTCTTCCTAAAAAGATTATAAAGTCTATTGAGCAGAAGTTTAATAGATTTTTGTGGAATGGAAAAGATGTTGAGGCTGCAAAGGCAAAAGTGGCTTGGTCTGATGTTTGTTTTCCTAAAATGGAGGGTGGCTTGGGTTTGAAGAGGATTGAAGTATGGAATCAAACTTCTATGCTGAGACACATATGGAGTTTGTTTGCTAGATCTGGCTCTCTTTGGGTGGCATGGATTAAAGATAATTTTCTGAAGAAGAAGAGCTTATGGAGTGTTGGCATCCCTCAAAACTGCTCCTGGTGTTGGAGGAAATTACTCAAGTTAAGGTGTATTGCTAAAAAGTTCTTGAGATTTGAAGTTGGGAATGGGGAAAATATTCATCTCTGGACGGATTTGTGGCACCCTACTAGCATCTTACTTGAAAAATATGGTTATAGAGTTGTTTATGATGCTCAAAGTAATGTGGAAGCTAAGCTTTCTTCTGTTATACACAATCGAGAATGGTTATGGAAGCCTGCTAGATCTGAAGATTTGGTGGAAATTCAAGCAGGACTTTCTGAAATTAGTTTGGGTCATGTTGATAAGCCTATTTGGACTGTTTCAAGGAATGGTACCTTTGTTAGTTCAGATACTTGGGAGGCTATTAGGGAGAAAAATGAGAAGATTGATTGGTGGAAGTTGGTGTGGTTTCCCCTTGCTATTCCTAAGCAAGCATTTATATTATGGCTTGCTGTGAAGGGGAGGCTTGATACAGGAGATCGGTTGCTGACAAGGGGATACAAAGGAGATGTTAGTTGTGTTTTCTGCAGGAATCAATTGGAAAGCCATAATCATCTTTTTTTTGAATGTAGCTTCAGCTATAGAATATGGAGGTTCTGCTTGTCTAGGTGCAGAATAGCAAATTCTCTTATAATATGGGAGGAGGTTTTGCAAATGGGATGCAGTGAATGGGGTAATAAGACCTTTAAAGCTGTGCTTTGTCGTTTGGCTTTGGGGTCTGCTGTCTACAACATCTGGTGCAATAGAAATGAAGTCAGGCATGCAGGACATCCCAAAACAGAGGAGCAATTGTTGAAGAAAATTCTGTGGGAAGTCAGAACTAGAGTAATTGGGAAAGGGAAGTTTTCTAAAACTGGTGAAAACCTTATGCTTTGTTCTTTATGGAACATACCAGCAGACTTGCTTTGTTAATATTGGTTATTTTGGTCTGCGGTTAGTATGTTTTACAGCATTGTAATGTGTTTTGTTGGTGTTCAGCCTCTGTGAGGTTTTGGTTTTGGCCTTTTGTAGGGCTTGTATATGGTGATACTTTGTATTTGGTTTGTTTTGCTCTTAATGAAGGTGCTTATTCATCAAAAAAAATATATATATATACTGACAATATATTGGCTATAAAGCAAATATCACTAATGAAAACATTAACCACAATTACTGCATAGCAAAATTCTAACACCAGGAATTGATCTTCGAGCAATTTATAGCCACACAAAAAATTCTCGAAAGGAAATAAACTTCAATTATATAACTCCACGCGATCTCACTCTGAAGCAGTCCATCATTGCTGCTGAAGAATCACATAGTGTGAATTTTATTTTATTTTTTTTTCAATTCAATATGAGAAACTGATAGTTTTGTTTATATTAGGGGAAAAAGAGTGAAATAGGAGCAGTGTAATAAGAGTAGAATGAAAGAGAGGAGGAGGACCTGAGAATGGCTCCGCAGATGAAAGCATTCTCGTAGAGCTTGTCGAGCTTCATGGCGGGCAAGGAGGCCACCATGTCCATGAAATTCTTCGCGATTATCTTCACCTGAGGCATTCTTCCTCGGCTTGCAGAGTTCATCGGGTAAGAGTTGTGTTACGAGACTGAGTTTGATTCAGATATGGATGGCACTGTAAAGAAACAGGAAGCATTCACGCAAAAGAGTCAGAGAGAAAGAGAGAGAGTGTTAGAGAGCGGCGGCTAGGAAGAAGAGAATAAAGAGAAGGCGGTGAAGTGCGTGTAAAACTGTAAACTCTAGCAAAAAAACAAAAAAGTAAATAACACGAACAAACGGGCCAAAACACAAGCAAGAGTACAAGTAATCCTGATTCCTGATTGCCAAATTCACTGGAGTAGCCAATGGCCCAAATCTAATACATGTGACTTGACAATCCAATGGGCAATTGCTCTGTGATAATCATATGGGCTCGTTGACTTTCATCTAGCGAAAGAGTCGTGTTAAGCCCAAGCCCAAACCCAAGCCGAAGTTGGCATTAACATTTAACTAGGCCTGTAAATGAGCCGAGCCGAGCAAGCCCAAGCCCAAACCCAAGCCGAAGTTGGCATTAACATTTAAGTTATTTAACACAGAACATTGATATGGGCTATTGGGATTTTTTTTTTTTTAACGTAATACTAAGGAAATTAGGTAGGAGGAGAAATGATATAGAGCTTAATATAAGAAAATAGTTTATAAGCGATAAGATTGGTACTTAGAATCATTCATCTAAGCCCACTTTTTTTTTTCTTCTAAAAGAATACTAAAGAAATTTCGTTAGTGGAAAAATGACGTTAGAGTTGAATAAGAAACGCAAAAGTACTCTAAACAGATAATTAACTAAATGAGAGAGAACCGTCTCCTACTCCTTGGCCATGTGGGACAAGCCCATTTTTTTTCTACGTAGTACCTGTTAGCAGAGACGGAGGGAGGGGGGGACCGGGGTGGGCCATGGTCCCCCCCCCCCCCCCCCCCCCAAAATAAGGGAAAAAAAATATTATAAGTAAAAAAAAAAAAATGGTAAAGTTAAAATTTTAATTTTAGTCATTTGACCTCCTTCTAAAAAAAAAAAAAAAATTGGCCATATTTTTAAATTTTTTGGCCATATCCAATAAAAACTTTTAGCCCAATTTTTAATTTTGTTGGCCCATACCCACTAAGTTTTTTTATTTTTGGCCTTTACTTTCAAATGTCCACTTTCTTTGGCCCTTTCTTTAGTTCATAAAAAACAACCAAAATAATTTTTTTTAATAAAAAAATTCTAAAGAACCGAAAAAAAAAATTTAGCTGGCCCCCTCCCATAAAATTTTCTGGGTCCGTCCCTGCCTGTTAGAGATAATGTATGTTGCCTCACATTGTCCAAGTGAAGAAAGGCTTTAGCCATTGACTTGTATAAAAGCTTCATCTTCTTGTCCCACATTGCTAAGATATAAGGAGTTTCTCTCTCTTTAACTTCTATATAATGAAACTCTTATATACAATCAAATTATTTAATAAAGCAAGATGTAGCCTATAGGCCTTTAGTTTGTGGATGTAGGCATATTGCCAAACCACCTTGATCATTGTGTTTTTGTCTCTTTTATATATCTTATTATTTTTCATTTATATATTTGTCATATTATAAAATTTATTTTAAAGAAATTGGACAAGAGAAAAAATGTCACCAAATCTTAATAGGAGATAATAGTTTATATAACACCTCTTGTGATGATATTATTTGTAATATTTTCTTTTTTTCTTCTTGGGCTGCGACCAAGATTTCTAAGAGGACTAATCTTTGGCACACTCACCCGTCTTAACCGTTTCCCTTGTTTCTAGTTCTATCCAAGAGAGAAACTCCCCAACAAAAGTACCTTAGATCCGTATGAAATTAGAATCAGGCAAAGGGAATTAAGGGCCTTTCAAAAACCCTGGGGGGGGACTGGTAGTGTCCCTAGTCCCCCCCAAATTACAAGGAAAATAACAAAATTGAAGGCTAAAAAAAATTTTTAAGGTAAAAAAAAATAATTTAAAGTATTTTTTGCCAATTGGCCTCCTAAAACTTAAAGTTGGCTCCGTCTCTTCCCATAACCGATCAAACCATACCAAAATCTACATCTACATAGATATCATAATGAGAAATATTATGGGTTAATAATGGACTACATACATCTAATGATTAATTTATTGTATTTATAGGAGAAGACGAGCCAAATATAAGAAATTTATTGATCCATAGTATTTCTCTATTATAATATCATAGCAACATAGTATTTCTTAAGTGAAAGCTACAACTTGATTTTTTGTTAAAAGAAAAAGAAAAAAAAAAAAAAAAAAACATATTGATGTAGAATTAGTTTGGTATCAGTTGGAGTAAATCACATCTCTAATTCGAAAATAAAACTAAATCATTTTGGGGTAAAAGTTTGAAATCCAAAATTGAACCATTACAAATTTACAGCAAAGCACCCTTTCTCTCTCTCTATCTCTCTCTTCCCTTTTAACCCACCATTCAGTGCATTATGAATATTCATGTAGTGGTTTTTGTTTGATTCAGATTCCAATCGTGTCCTACCAACCAATCATATAGCAATAGATTACTTACCAACAAGATTAATAATTTAAATTTTTACGTAAATTCCATGATTTTTTTTTTTTTATATATTTTAAAGTAGAAAACCTTATCATTTACCAATATAAAAAGCATTAGGACTGATAGAGTGCTGTCTGAGTCGGTCTGACTGTTCATTTTTTTGTCTCTGTTGTGTGCTCTTTTTAAATTTGGGTGGGTTTCACCGATCGGCATTCTGCAGGGCCCCGAACGAATCCATGTGATCTGGCCTTGTTCCATTCCTTGACAAGTGAAGTGACTTTTTTTTTTTTTTTTTTTTTTTTAAAGCCTACTTAATTCACTCAAATTATTATTCCAATGACAATTTATCCTTCAAACTATCAATTAAGACAATATACCCCACAAACTATCAAAACAATGACAATATATCTCAAATTTTAATAAAATGATGAAATTACTCTTAATAAAATAAATAAAAAATATTAAAAAAAAAAATTTTCTTCAAATTTTAAGGATATTTTTGTCTTATTGAAAATTATATAGGGGTATTTTTGTCATTTTGCTAGCATTGAGGAATCTATTGTCATTGTTTTGATAGTTTTGAGGGTAAATTGTCGTAATTGATAATTTGAGGAGTAGATTGTCATTGGAGTGATAGTTTAATAGGGTTAAATAAACTTTACCCATTTTTTTTAAGTAGACCCACGGCGATGCTTGTGGGCTTATTTTTATTTTATTTTATTTTGTACTTTTTTTCTTGGTTTATTATTATTTTTCTTCTTCGCATATTGGGTTCCAATTTGCTTTTCATGTTAAGACATAAGTATAAGACTATAGTCTCTAAGGGGTAACTTAATCGGGTGTGGACCACGCCTCATGAAGCGGATGTCACTAGTTCGAATCTTTTCTCCCCCTTCCCGGACATATCAAAAAAATAAAAAAAAATATAAGACTATATAAGTCAACTATAACTTGAACTATTTAATTAAACATGTAAAACCCGTCAACCATAATCAACTAATTTTGTATTGGATTTATGTCAAATTCATAAGTCTTGTAAAAAATTATCAACTCTACTGTCATGTGTCAAGTTAAGGATATAAATATAAGATTATATAGGTCAATTATAATTGGTTTTATTCAATTTTATCAATTATAATTCGCTAATATTTTACTGGTGATGAAATTGGCAGGTCAAGTAAAAAAAAATATTAAAAATTAAAACGAAAAAGATTAGAGGACGTTAGTAAGGGTGGCCGAAAAGAAAGATGTGCACAGGCAAATCAGAGGTTCCAGTAGTACGTGGCTGAAAGAACCGGACGGTCGGATAACACCAACAAGGCCATGAGGAGCCGAAGCCAAAGAGTGTATGCAAATACTTCATGCCCAGTGCTGTAGCTATGTCATTGGCCGGCGATCGACGTTAACTATCTCCGTCCCCCGCGGGTGACGTAAATATATGACTTTTGGAAATTCACAAAACCTCGTCGACGCCTCGTCTCTGAGACTGTGTGTGTGTGCGAGACAGAGAGAGAGAGAGAGAGAGAGAGAGAGAGAGAAATGGCGTCTGTGCTGCTATGGAGGGTGTTACCTCTGCTGGCACTGCTCGCTTCTTTTTTCCTCTTCTTCTACGCCCAGAACTCTTCCAAGGTCTGGCTATATTGCTTCTTGTGAGAAAATGGAGTTGACTTTTGTTTTGTTGGTGTTGGGATTTGTTAATCTCAAATAAGCAAAGCCATTTCACCCAAAAAAAAAAAAAAAATTGAAAACTCAAAAAAGTTGTAAACTTGTAATCTGGGATTTAAGCAGCGGTTTTTCATTTACTATCTTCAGAAAAACAGAGGAGCATTTTTGAGTACTTTTTAATTATTCACGTGAATCCTATGCTGATTGAATTTGACATTTAATGTCAGTTGTCTCACAAGGAGTGCAGCCTTCTTCCTCACCAGAGTTATTGGATAACGAGCAAGCGCATTGTGACACCACAAGGTGTCATTTCTGGTGCAGGTTTGTTTACTTCTTAATTGATCCCCCATGAAGAAAAAAACAGAGGATTGTGGATTATAGAATATAAGAACCTTGTTATAATCTACTTGTTTAACATTTGGGATTGCGATTTCCCAGCAAAAAGTGTAATTTTAAACCAAATCGCTGTGGTTTGGGAGTGCATTTTTAAAGTGCACGATTTGACTGCGTTTTAAAAAATCGTTATTTTTAAATCACACATCGTGAAATTGCAAACCAAACGGACCCTAATTTACTGTTGTTAGTGTAAGGCTAAATGTTGAATCATTCTACAAATATTGTTATGATTATCATTTTTCAGCTTAATTAATGTATTTTTGTAATGAAATGCATAAATGGGCAGTGGAAATAAGGGGAGGGAAGATTGCATCCATTGTTAAAGAAGAGGATGGGCGTGGCAGTTCCAAGGTGGGGCATATAGTTGATTATGGAGAGGCTTGTGTCATGCCTGGCCTGATTGACGTGTAAGCTGTGTAAAACATCTCTCTTTCTTGTGGTCTATTTCTTCATGGTGTGTATATAATTTAGCATAATAAATGGTTGCATAAATCTGGTGCCAAATTTTGTGTAGTGTTCTGCAAAAGACAACATATTGATTTACAAACTTCTATGATTCATGATATATGCCGTTTTGGTATCTTCTTGTCATTAATCCAAAGCAAATTTCAGCATTGGTTTTAAGTATAAAACGATAACTTATTTTAACAAAATATATAAGATATTCATTTTGATTTTGTTCATGGCAGGCATGCACATCTTGATGATCCTGGAAGAGCAGAATGGGAAAGATTTCCTTCAGGGACTAAGGCAGCTGCTGCAGGTGTGGCAATCTCCCTCATTTAAATTTGTGTTTCAAAGGTCCTGTGGACAAAAAATTTTTAATTGATTATTTCTGCTGAATTTACTGGCTTTCCAAAACCGCCCTGTTGACATCTAATATCACAATTTGATTTTTCTTTGTCTATTAAATGTCAAATAATTCTCATGCAGTACCAAAAGTTCTGACTCTTGTGTGTTGATCTCTTCTGTTCCACACCCAAATAATTTGGTATCACTGTGTTTCTACAGGTGGTATAACAACATTGGTTGACATGCCTCTAAATAATTTTCCTTCAACTGTGTCTCAAGAGACTTTGAAACTCAAGGTATGGACAGATGAGCAGCAGTGCATTACTTTGTTTTGGCCCTTAATTTTTTTTTTTAATCATTTCGGTGACCTTTCTATATTGTAGTAATGCATCCGTCTCATTTTGTTTAAAAATGAACTTATGCATTTTAATGGGGTAGTAAGTAGTTGCAGATAATTTCAACTAACTACTGGTTTTTTTTTTTTTTTAATTTATAAATTGTCTTTAATGCTTCTGCTTGATAGATTGAAGCTGCAGAGGAGAGAATTTATGTTGATGTTGGTATGCTCCTGAAACTATTCCTTAGCCTAATGATAACTCCTGGACTATTGTCTATTAACTATACCACCAACAGGTTTCTGGGGAGGTTTAGTTCCTGAAAATGCATTCAACTCAAGTATTCTTGAGGGTCTCCTAAATGCTGGTGTTCTTGGTTTGAAGGTAACTATTTCAGGAGTATTGTCAGTTGTCATTGATCATTCTTAGTTTATCGATTCACTTCATTGATGCATTAACAACCCAAAAACTCTAAAACTGTTTAGCATATATAAGATCACTGTCAGTTGTTTTGAGCCACAAAAAAGGTGCAAAACTATTATGCTCAGTTTTTCTTTTCCTCTCTATTTCAAGACATGCAAAAGGTTGGATAATGCTTTCTTAGATCAAGAACTAGAGGAGAAGAATTGCATTCTATTTTAGGGTTTGTTTGATTAACGGTTTTGGCATGATTTCGGCACAACACTATTTATCCCACTTTTTCATTTTTCCAACATTCTCTTACTTTTTACGTCACATCAATCATTTTTTATTACTATTCAAATAAAAAAATCACTACAAAACAACATTTTTTCATTTTTCCATACCAAACATTCTTACTTTTTCACTTTTTCAAAAAAAACATTCTTACTTTTTTTTACATCAATTAATTTTTGCTACGGTATCGAACCGAAACCGAAACAAAATCGTTTATCAAATGAATCCTTAATGATGTGATCTGAGTTTCAAACCTTGACAGTCATCTCTGCCTTTCTTCCATGGCAATTAATAACATGTTAGGCATCTCCTTCACATGCTTACACATGAGAACTGTGGAAACGACTAAGACTACTCTGTTGATAATATTTCCCAATTGGAACAACAGTACCTCCAATTCCTTGTTTCTTCTGATTCTTAATTTTGCCAAAAATGACTTTTGGATGATATTGGCTAGTTTGGCTGTCATGGGGGATTGCCATGCCTAAAGTTTGATTGTATCACTTCTCTTTTTCCTTAATCAGTTTGTCGACTAAATTAATCATTCTAAGATAGATGATGTGGTGCTCTCTAGCTAAGGACTGTAACTCAAGATCCAGCATCAATTCACAGAGCCTAAGTTTCAGGGGTTTAGTTCTGTGGTGCTCTGGAACTTATAACAATTCCAACTTGTGAAGTATAGCTTTGTGGGCATAGTACCAACCATTTATTGATCTTAGGAACTTTCTATTTGGCCAACTTGTAAAAATGGTTCTACCGGCTAAAATTGGAAACATTGTGGTAATATCTATCATGTAGGTTTCTAATTCCATTATGATCATTCAATTTTGATAATACAAGTAATTATATGATGAAATATAACAACATTAGTATGCATATAGTCTCTAGACCATCATGACTAACTTTTCTTTGTCTGATAGGTGTAGCATTGGGATTACCTGATAAAGTTTTCTATGTTTTTTGTAGTCTTTTATGTGTCCTTCGGGGATCAATGACTTTCCTATGACAAATGCCAGTCATATTAAGGTATGTTTCCTGATATTTAGTCCAAATGTGCATATCTCTTCCAATTAAATAATTTCATTTATGTTGCATGAATAGTAATCTAGGTTGCCTCTATTGCAATAGAAATCATGCTTGCATATAATGCCTTTTTGCAGAGATTATTTCAGGGGTTGGATGATGTGATTTCTTTTACTAAATTGAGTCTCTATCTCTTGCAATACTTATGTATTTTAGTGTACTTGCATAAGATATGCAATTATTTGTTCCTCAGGAGGGACTGTCTGTACTTGCAAAATACAGAAGACCACTACTTGTACATGCAGAGATTCAACAAGAATCTGAAAGCGACCTGGAACTTAAAGATGGTAGCCATGATCCTCGTTCTTACTCAACCTATCTTCAGACTAGGCCACCGTCATGGTAAGATATTGCTTATGACTTTGTGAACTGATAAGGAAGCTATTCAGCTATTGCTTGATTTATACTTGATCCTCAAGATGAACAATTTTATGAAATAAAATACTTTTTGATTAAAGTACATACTGGTTTGGCCAATCACCCATTCAGACCCCTGTGATTTAATTTACATGCATTCGGCATCAACCTGGTAGATACATCTCGAGTATCGGCATCATGGATCATGTTAGAAAATCCCAGTACACACAATATATGTATTAGCCATGATGATTCACAAATATAAACCATAGATACATATTTTCACAATGGAACTCTAGTTTTGACCACCTTCTGAAATTGGAGAAATACTTTCTAAAATTTTTCATGCCCTTCAAAACTGAGAAAAGTTGGTAACTGTCTTTTCCCCCTAGAAGTGATCAGAAAGTGGTTCCTCTAGCATTTCAGGAGAAAATCTTCTGTATTTGGCTTGATTCTATGAATGCCATTTTATATGATTTGCGATATTCTTTTTTATTTCAAATTAGGGAGGAGGCAGCTATTTTTTTTGATAAATAAAGATATATATATCAAAGGCGTAGAGGGGCGCAACCCTAGTACACCGGGAGTATACAAGAGAGCAACTAAGAAGAAGAGAACATAAAAAGAAAATCTTGGAGCTGATCACTATAGACGCAAGCCAACCAGCAGTCTAAGTGAAGAGGGTGTACAAGAAAAAATGTATAAGGTCCTCTAAATTCCTAGCCAAGTCTTCAAAACTTCTTGCATTTCTCTCGTTCCAAATGCACCACATGCGGCAGAGAGGAACCATTTTCCACACAACGGCGTTGCTAGTTTTACCACCCGTCCACCAAGAATCAAACATTTTCTTAGCGTTACCTGGCATAACCCAACACAAGCCAAACCGAATAAAAATGGCATTCCATAAGGTGCGTGCCACCCCACAGTGTAGAAAGAGGTGGTCAACAGACTCCCCATCTAATTCACACATGGAACAACGATTTATCACCACAATACCTCTCTTCCGAACATTGTCCAAAGTAAGAATCTTTCCAAGCGCGACTGTCCAAGCGAAAAAAGCCACTTTCAAAGGATCCTTGGTGCGCCAAATGTTTTTCCAAGGGAAAGGAGGGAGGAGGCAGCTATTAGGGAGCTTGTAACTCTGACAAAGAAAACAAGGACGGGTGGCCCTGCAGAAGGAGCTCAACTTCACATTGTTCACTTGTTTGATTCAAGTTCTACCTTAGATCTTATTAAGGTACTCTTTTATGTGCATATAGCACCAGTGGGGCATAATAATTTATAATAATTAAGAAGCAAATTCTCATTGACCTTCTTATGCATCAACTTTTGCATAGACTTACCACTCATTGATGATCTGGTGTAAGTGAGGAGTAAAATTTGATCCATGGCCAGCAGCCATCCAATTTCATGAAGAGATTTTTCTATTTCTTTTTCTTTTTGGGAACTAATTATCACTGGTATTCACGAAAAGCTACAAATACATTGAAATAATTTTTCCAAGCAAGTCAAGAAATTAAAAAAGAAAATCTCTCAAAAAGAGTTGTGAATAACATTTAATCAAGCCTTTCAGCATACAAAAAGGAAAAAAGACAGAAAGACCCATGGCCCATCACTTTGAAGTCCTGCCACGTCAAGCTTTTCAACTGCTATAACCGTCCTTGGGAACATCTTTAATAATGAAAACATGGATTTGGGGCTGGAGTAGCATCCACTAAAAGGTGCACTCAGGAAGTAAAGTGTGTATATGAAACCCACCACCTTTTCATTTTATATTCTAAAGCATCCTTTTTTCTATTTCATTCTAAACAAACAAAACTTAATTGTCTTGGTGCATGTCTTCCATTTGGTAACAAGTAATGCTCCTTTCTGGGTTGCATACTTGCATTGTGGTCTTAAGTAAGCAATAAATAAATAACATTGCCATAAATAAGAAAAGAGATTACAAAGAAAATGAAAATTATTCAATCTCAGGAGGGTCCATGCTCCTTGATAAAAGGTGAGTTCCACCAACATGTCCAACACAGGCAACCCCCCTTGTCAGAATCCCAGAATACTAAAAAAAAAAAAATTAGAAATTTTTACTTGACCTAGTTAGTAATATGTTGTAATCTTGAGGTGCTGTAAATCTTGAGCTTGTTAGTAATTCCAAAATTTTTACTGAAATCTGGCTTAAGTACGGTAAAAAAACTAAAGCACATATGTTGTAACTTTTTTGACCGTTGAGATTTATTTTCACTCTCTTTTTCTCATAAAAAAAAAAAAAAAAAAAAAAAAAACTACAGTTTTTTAAAGCACCTAAGCCAAATCCAATTTGTTAACCATTGGACCAATCCGAGCCGTCCAAATGGACAGCGAAAAGTAACAATTGCCATCAGAATATTCATTTGGTAGGCCTGGTGTTAACTTCAGTAATATAAGAATGTTAGAAAGATGATTAGATGAAGACAAGAAGAAGCTTTAGAGAGCTAAATGAAAGTGTTAATTATGACTTTATTTATCCACTGTTTTACTACAAATTAAAAAATAAATAAATATGCATTGCAGAATGTTTGCCTCCCTGAGATATCAATAAGAAAATGGTTTTATATTCCGTCAAAAAGAAATCTAAAAGACACGTATCCTTGTAGGTACAAACAAACAAACAGTATTTTGTCTTGCAAGTGCCAGGAATTTCACAACAACATTAGAATATAGAAGTGAATAACATTGGAGAAAATACGTAGAAAATGAGTAGCCACCACACATTCAGATAAACCTAACAAACCAAGCCCATAAATAAGAACATATTCACTTGGTCCAGTGTCTCATGAAGTAATCAGGTTTAAAGTTCAACTTTTTATTAGTGAACCAATTTTTTAGGGTCACACCAGCAGTAAAAACTTAAACTTTATCCGATTCGTGAGGCACGAGCGCTTTGCATGATGTTAACTAGTCGGCACGAAACCCCGGATGCCCAAATTTTCAAAAAAAAAAAAATTCAAGAAAAAAAAGTAACTTATAAACAAGAAATAGAGCATACCCAGATAGCATCCACCAATGAAGAGAAGGCACTGAAAATCCTTTCTTTGCCATATAGTTGGTTTGTCTCACCCTTCCTGCAAGAGAGCCTTCCAAAGTCTATTTAGCTTAAACTAAAAAAGAAAGGAACAGAGCAAAAGTTGGCAGTCTAGCTCTCCATGGAGGCCCTCTGTCTCTCTCTCTCTCTCTCTCTCTCTCTCTGTGTTTCTTCTCTTATCTCTCGCAGTTTTCTCTTTACACTGAAAATGGGTGATATAAAATGCAAAGGGTGATGAGGAATCAGTAGTTTTCTTCAAGGGAAATGATCCTTTTCCACTTTTTTGAAATTTTAGGCTTTGACAGGGCAGAGCGGTGGACCGTTTAGACAAGGCGACGGCACTTGTCTCATCATCAACTTTTCTTCTCTTCTTCTGGTTGTCAAGTCAACCGGTGCTACATACTCGGCTCTTCTTTAACCACTTATTATATTCTCTGCTTCTATTCTTTCCCTTTATGTTTCTCTGTGTGTTAATAGTATTTTAAGCTCTCATGGATTTCATTATTCAAGATGGCAAGAATTATATGTTATTCCTTTTTGTTTAAATAGACAACTTGATAAGCAAATTCTTTATTGCACACAAATGCATTTCAAAATGCCACACAAACGAAAAACTCACATAATTGATACAAGCCAGATAAGTACACTCAAAAGAAAAATTCTAATTAGGACATGTCACTAGAATATAAAACACATTTCAGCAGCTAATTAGGGAAGAAGTCGGACTTGCAGAGACTGGAATATTTACAATCCCTTCCAACATATGTAGAACCTTCTTCATTGAAGGGCGGAGTGGCAACTCATCCGAAGTACACCAAAGTCCTATTTTAACCATTTTCTCCAATTCTCTCTTGTCAACCTCTTCATTATTCACTAGTTTACCTAGTTCACCACTGTTAAAACAATGGTTTGCCCATTCTTTAAGATTAGCTTCTTCCTCTGGAAGATTAGAGTCCATACTCTTTCGACATGATATAATCTCCAGCAGCACAATTCCGAAGCTATACACATCTACTTTGTCTGTCACGGGCAGATGTTGACGCCACTCTGGGGCAATATATCCCTGTGTTCCTCTAATTTCGGTGAAAGTTTTGGTTTGAGCAGCATTTAGCAACTTTGCCAATCCGAAGTCAGAGATTTTTGCGCATCCATCTTCATCTATGAGTATGTTTTGAGGTTTTATGTCACAATGAATGATTTGTGGCTCACACTCTTCATGGAGATAAATAAGTCCTCTCGCTATGTTGCAAGCGATTTCCATTCTCTTATCCCAAGAAAGTTGTTTTTCAGGCGTAAAGAGTTTATCTGCAAGTGACCCATTGCTCATGTACTTGTACACCAAAAGCCTGTTGAGTCCATCGTGACAATAACCCAGTAGACGGACAAGGTTTTTGTGATGTGTTCTCCCAATAACTTTCATCTCAGCATGAAACTGTCTCTCCCGTTCGGCCAACATTGATCTGTCTAGCCTTTTGACGGCTACAATCTCCTTGATCTGGCCGTTTGAAATTGCCCCTTCATATACTGTTCCAAATGCTCCTCTACCAAGCTCCTTGCTGAAACCTTGAGTCGCATTCTCAAGTTGTGCGTAGGTGAATGATTTTGGAGCAACATCCTCACCCAACTCAATGTTTCCATTTTTAGGCATCATTTGATACAACATAACACGGTTTTTGTAAATCCCAAATCCAGAAATTGCCAAGACAATAAATGCAAAAACACCTAACGAAACACCGATAATAATAAGGATGTGCTCTTTCTTGCCTGGTTTTGGGAGTGTAGATGTACCTATCTTGATGAAGGCTACGGTTGAGCCGCTTGTATCGCTTCTCCCAAATCGCAAAGGAAGCCTCTGTTTTGTGCACTCCCCCACGCCGTCTTTGAAAAACGCAGCTTCACACTTGCAGTCCTGCAAACATGCGTCACTGCAATTCTCTTTGGTCAAAGATGTGACAAGAGAATAATTATCATTTTTCCATTCGGTATTAGACTCTGTCATCGTATATTTGGATTTGGAACTTGCTGAGCAACTTTCCGCAGTAAAAGTCCTGTCACAGCCTGAGCCCCAATCACCTTCCTTCACCGGTGCAAATCCAGGAAGACATTCGCAATCAACGACTCGATTTTTTGAAACACAATATCCATTGAGTCCACATAGACCCTTAGGCGCACACCCGTCATCTGGCCTAGACCATGCGACTGTCCAATTTCCAGTCTGAGTCATATCGTGTGAGTATAGCCGCATGATCCCATCGGGGTCAATGGTCAATCTGTAGAGTAGTGTTCCTGATGCCGGATTCAGTGTATGATTGCCGCTGCTATTGAACAAATAGAGACGGCCGTCGCCATTGAACAAATAGAGACCGCCATCGCCATCAAGTGTTAGTATCCCGTCTATTACTGGGCCAAGTGCTGTATCTTTAACAACAAATGACCAACCAACAGATGACCAATAACCATAAACGTCTGTGTATGGAGTTCCAACTGGGTACATTGCGAGAACTCCATCTTCTTGCATCAAAAGAAGAAATTTGCCCCTTGTCTGGTTAGATTTTGAGAGACTGGAAGTCAACACTTGTCTTTTGGTAAGATTTTGAGTTGGTAAAAGGGTGTCGGTTGGGTTATCGAAACTCTGCCATAGTATCCGATTAGCAGAGCCATAGAGAACAAAGTTGCCGGAGTCAAGCATCGATGCTGAGCTGGCACCATCTGAAGAAATGTCGAGGGGTGTCTTCACGCCTTGTGCCGATTGCAGAACCAGTCGTCCATCAGTTGTGAATTCCAAATTAACATCAGCAGGAAGTGGAGTGCTGCTGTCTCGGTTGGCAGTCCAAACAACTGTCTTCTGTGGAAGCTTAGCAAGAAAAATGCCGACAGCATAACCGTCGCCTTGCTCGTAGAATCCAAAGGCATATAGACCGGAAGGTGATGGCCATGAAAGGTTGGTCTTAGGTGTCAACGAAGAGCCTGGCTTTACAACATTGGATGCCCCTTCTTGTTGTTGAGCTTCTGCTGCAGAGAGAAGAAGAAAAGGCAACAACATAATTATTGGCATCATTGGAGAAATAATTTTTACTTGTTGTCTCTGTTTTTCTTCCTCACATGGATGCACTTATATATAGTTATATCTATTATAAGATCCAGGAGTAGACTAGTAGTCAACGGAAATGTCCGCGCATTGCGCAATAACAAGAGGGTAATTTTTTTTTTTTTGTAACACAAGAGGGTAATTATTTACTCAGACCATATTCAACAAGTACTCGATTAAGGGGAAGGGGAGGCTACTTTCAAGGAATTTTGGTTTTAACTATTAATTACTCTATATCCGTTTTTTTATAAAATTAAATGGAGAGTTCATTTTCCATTTTTATTTTTTTCTAATTGATTTTTAATGAAAATGTTAAAGTATATTTTCGGACAATCCAACTTATAGAATTACTCATTTGTCACATCAATTCAATTTGAAGAAGATATAAATTTTTAGCATTTCCCTATCATGAATATAATCCCCACAACTAAAAAATAAAAAATTAGTAGGGCTGTAAAATCTTGGTGTTGTGCTTGTCCTTGCATATAGGGGTGGGTATCGAGGGAATCGGTGACGGTAGGAGGTTTTTTGCCTACCGTCCCAACTTTGTCGATGAAGTCGGTAATTTTACCGACTTCATCTCGACTAAGTTTATTTTGATCAATGACGGAAACGGTCGGTAATCTGTTGGAGAGAGAGAGCTTCATGGGGTGGAGAGGTCCGATTGATCTATTCTTCGTCACTACTCTAGAAAGCTGGTTCTTGAAGAGGAGATGATGGGCTGCTGGATGACAGCCTTCCGTGGTAATGGAAGACAGCTCAAGTTGGTGATAAGAATTCTACGGTTTTGGATTTAAAGAAAATGATCCAAAAGCTAGAAATAAAAGGAGCTTTGTACCCATCTTCTAGAAAAAAGAGCTTTCCAACTCAAGTGGGTGATAAGATTTCTACAATTAGGATTTAAAGCAAATGATCTAAAGGCTAGAAATAAAAGGAGCTTTGTACCTATTTTCTAGAACAAAGAGCTTTGCTACGACTTTTACAGGTAACTCTTCCAAGCCTTCTTCTTGTTGTTTCTCTTCTTCTTCATCTAGTGGACCAATGCTATCAATTCCACCATAGCCTCCAAATCATCATTTCTTATTTTTTATTTCTGATGTCGGTAACTTTGGTTCGGTTTCGGACGAAAACCGTCTTCTTTGAAGGCTATTTTGCCTACCGAATCGAAACTGTCGAAAATCTTAAAAGCCTATCGCGTACTGGCCGGCCGGTAGTCGGCGTCGGGGCGGTTGCGGTAGGCCGGTTGGCGGCGAGTCGGGAATTTGCTCAAGCCTACTTGCATAGCCTCTATTCACTTTAAAAAAAAAAAAAAAAAAGGATTTAGTGACGTGTCTACAGTAACTCATTTTTTGTCACGTTATTAATTAGTAATGTGCTAATTAGTGACACGTAAAAAAATAATAAAAATTTTTTTTTTTAAAAAAAAAAAACCTTTAGCAACATGGTAAATTCCACATGTCACTAAATTTAAATTCCATTTAATTTAAAATAAAAATATTTAAACTTTATACATTAGTGACGTGTGAAATTATGCCATGTCACCATTTATTGATGTGTCACAATAACATGTCAATAAGGTGTTGACATGGCACATTGCCACATCACCAATTAGTGACGTGGTGTAGTGCCAGTCAACATTGTATTGACGTGTCATTGTGACACGTCACAAATTGGTAACATGCCACAATAACACGTTACCAACACACAACGTGTCATTGTAAAACGTCACAAATTGGTAATGTGCCACAATAACACGTTACCAACCCGTGACGTGTCATTGTGGCACGTCAATAAAGTGTTGACGTGCTACTTTGGCACGTCACCCTTGATTAACGTGCCATAATTTCACATATCAAAAAAATGGAATTAATTAAATCCATTATCCTAACTAACTAACGCATTCTTTTCTCTCTAGCCGTCTCTTTTCTCTCTAGCCACCAGAGAGAAAAGTGAAACCCTTCAGCCACATAGGGGAGGAGGGTTGGCCGTTTGGCAGCCTCCCTCCTCCCCTCGTCCTCCTCGCTTCGGTGCTAGTTATTTACCTGATGCCCTAGCCTCGGTGCCTCCTCTCTTCCCCTTCTTTGCCGCTCTTTTCCCCCTCTGTTTTTCTCCGTTTTTGTCCCTTCCCTGCCGCTTTTCTTCCCTGGCCTTTCTGCAGCGGGATCCTTGGCCTTGTTTTGGCTCCTTGTGGGTACAGATTTTGTTTGTGGTTGCCGCCGACCTGTGCCGCCGCTTTGCTGCCCACTATTAGGGTTTTCTTTCATGTGTCCCCACCGCGTCGAGCTCCCACGCCCCTTATGCGGCGGTTTCCGGCTTGCATGGGTCCGGCTCCCTTCCGGCTACCGTCTTCCCACTTTGTGCTCATTTTCCCTGTTTTGGTGGTTCCTTGTTGTTTTTTCCGTTTTTTTTTTTTTCTTGTTTGTGGTTGTTTTTAGATCCTGCTTTGCCGATCTTCTCCGCGCCTGTTCGCCGCCCACTGTCCACTGTTGGGCCTTTCGACGTTTCCCCACCGCGATGAGCTTCCAACGCCCCTTCGGTTTTTGGTTCCCGACGTGTGCGTGATTGAAGTGTGCTGTTTCTTTTCTTGTTTTATTTCCCTGTTCTGTTACTTCTTTAAGATGTATTTGTGTTTTGACATGTGTTTTTTCCCTGTATTGTTTAATTTCCCTGTTTTGTTCGGCTTGTAATAAGGCTCTTTCCTCTCTCACTCGATCTATGTCACCTTTAGGTTAATTAGTTTTGGTCCAGACCTTTGGGTTGTGGATGTGATCATTATCTTGGCTTTCGAGTAGAGGAGGAAGAGTTTCGGCATGTGAGTTTTTCCGCTCTCAGGGTCGAGGAATAATTGCTATCCATGCATTTGGTTGAGTCTATCTGTCACAGATCTAGTAATAAGTCTGATTTTAGTCATAGGTTAGCGGATTGGTCTCGAATCTTGTACTAAACCTAGTAATCTTGTAACTTTATGTTATAGTTGCTTCAAAGCTTTGCTATGTAATGTAAGAGCTTTATGCTCCTGGTATTATTGAATGAAATGTTATTTTTTTCTCAAAAAAAAAAAAAAAAATACTAACGCATTTTAATTATAATTATCCTATAATATTAATTATAATATTATTATGTGTTTCACAAAAATATATTAAATGACAAAATTTAATTGGTATTCAGGGATATATGTATAATTATATCTAGCAATAATGATTATATAATTAAGCTGTATCCATATTATATTGAATGATAAAAGTTAATCATATAGTTAATTGTATCATAAGTAATACTTAAATGTCCTAATTATAATTAACAAGTATTCATGATAGTTGAAATTTATATATATAAATTTGAATAGACAGTTTGAAGTTGATTGAAATTCATGATGATACTTAATCATATAAATTGTTAATATGTATAATCATATCGATTCATAGAATTCATAAATATCATATAGCATGACAATGTGGTTTGGTATGCACTATAATTAAAGAGCTTTATATATGCTTGTCATCTTTAATCAATGAAATCTTCAGATTTCCGTTCAATGACACTGTGGTTTGAATAATCTCATGATATGCATGAGATGATTAGCATTACAAATTTATTAAAATTGACAATAACAAATTAACAATGCATGTAATGTCCTATAGTCACAACTTAATTAAGTCTATATTGAAGTTGCCCTTGAAAATTTGGAAACTTTATATTATTACTTTTTTTCTTTTTTCTTTTTCTTTTTTTTTGAAGAAAAGGATGTTTATTACTTAAACTGAAACTTGCTCAGCAAGAACACAATCACGAATACACGGGGGAAAACTATCCCCCCAAAGCTTTTTTTGTGCGATACATAAAGCAAATTTGGCTAGCAAATGTGCCGCTCCGTTTACTTATATTATTACTTATTAAGTATGTCAAAAGAATATTAACTAACTAACAATAATTAAATATTGGTAAATCATAGATATAAAATTATATCTATGATTATAAGTATTTTTACAATATATAATTGAATGGTAAAGTCAATTAGTCATATATATGGTTATATCTTAAATGATATAACCTGCATTGAATATCTAAAATGAACTAATTAACTAGATATTCAATGCAGGTTATATAGATCGATCATTTAAGATAAAATTAACCATATATATATGACTAGCCTATTAGATATTTAAAATTGACAATAACAAATGGACAGAAATTTTCTCCAAACTAGAATCAGATGGGTCTTGGAGTAATAATAAGAGACGATTGAGGACGGGTTTTGGCAGCTTTGAGCAAAACTTTGAACTCTATTCAAGAACCAGTTGTAGGTGAAGCAATGGGGGCCTTAGCAGCAGTGGAATTTAGCAGGGACAGTGGTTTCTTTGATATTATATTAGAAGGGGATTCCAAGCAAGTGGTTGATGCCACCACCAACTCGGGACCTTTATGGTGCAAATACAGACATATTGTGGGTGATATCCAGGAAGTAAGGAAGACCTTCAGAACGTGGGAAATCTGACATGTAAAAAGAATAGCGAATGAGGCTGCTCATGGGTTAGCTAAGGCTGCCATAAGGGAGGTATGTGAGAGAATTTGGTTGGCAGATACACCCAACTCCATTTTGGATGTTGTTACACTAGAGCAATTTGCTCTTTCAGTATAGAGCTTAACAGCTCTTGATTTTTCCACTTTTGAGAATAAATTGAGTTACTATTGATTCAAAAAAAAAAAAAAAATTCCTCCAAACCAGTTTGAAGAAAATATATATCATCAACCTATTTAAATAGTGCCATGTATCTATAAACTTTTAAAACGTTAGTCTAAGTTAGTAATCCGCAATTATTGACCTTAAATATTTAATGTGCCAAGTGTCTACTAACTAACAGTAGCTTCCATTTGATTTTCTCTAAGTTTAGGGCACAAAACTACTTTTTGTTTTCCTATGAAAATATATTTCACAATAATTTTTCTTACATTTCATATGCTACTAGTCACAATAATTTCACAATATATTTCACAATAATTTTCCTATGAAAATTGAGTTACTTTTTGCTTTCACAGTATATATGTTATATGTTGATGCACAGTTTTCCAAGTGATGACGTGACACGCCTGCCGAGCTTAAGTTGACCGACACACAAGATATTTGACTGCACAACAAGAAAGAAAGAAGGATCAAAGTGACCGGGGGTGAACCGGCGTGAGCACTCCGATGCCTAAGTCAGCATGAGAAAGAAAAAGGATACTGCAACAACTATAGAGCTCAGAGAATGAGAGTTGTGATTACCTTTGCTTTGACCACATGACTTGTATTTATAGGCAGGGAGAGGATTTGATTTCCCATGTATTCAGGAATCTTATCCTTTAATATCAGCTAAACAAACATTTGAATGAAAGATCATGTTTGTTAGTTGTTCCACTATTTCAGCGACTTGGGATCAGAGGATCAACTTTGTAATCTGTTTAGGCCGTATCAACTTAAAGCGTTTGAATAGGACTTGATCGCCATTGTGATCAATTGTCATATCTTCGTGGATATGTGCAAGATATATTCTGATTGTAAGAAATTTGATAATAAGATTACTCAGATATTAAAAATAACATCTTTCAGGATATCGAAGTTACTCCTTTTACCGAGACTTACAAGTCCTGAGTTATTCTCGGACTTTATGGTCTCGGCTAGAGGTTGCTTCAAATTCGTGGTCTCGGATCATATGAGTAGGTCTCGTCTCGGACTGCGTGAGTGGGTCTCGTCTCGGATCACATCAGTAGGTCTCGGATTTGGGCCCTTTCTGGCTGGGCCTAAGGACTGCTCAATAAATAGTAGGCCAGTTCATGACCCAACAGTTACCCCCCAATTTCAAAGTTTTGCAAAACTAAAGAAATTTCATGTCTTGATGGAATGAACCGAGGCCAGCTTTTCTTAAGAGAAATCCGAGTCAGACAATGTTTTTTCCGACCCCGTATCGGATTAGTAAGGCGGCAAAATTTAAAATTTAAATTTCAAATCTCAAATATTTGAGGGAAAATTTGACTTTTGACTTTCCAGGCGTCGGTTGAGATTCCGAGACCCTGTCGCTTTATTAATGCTGGCTTTCGAGTACCTTACACGTGTCATCTGCAGGCGGCGTCAGTTGAGCTTCCGAGGCCCTGTCACTCGTCAACTGTAGATGTCGATTGGTATTTCGAGACTCTGTCGGTATATCGAGTATGTCCACGTGTCGCTATCCGAGGCCTGTTTCACATGGCGCATTTAATGCACACGTGTCCGAGGCGGTCTTATTTAAAGGACAATAATCTTCTCTTTTTCCATTCTTTCTATCTTCCGCAGCAGCTTCTAGCTTTTCTGTTTTCTTCTTTATTCTTCGAGAGCTCTTTTTGTTTTTATAAACCATGTCTGGAGATGAGGGATCAGGGTCTGATGGCCTCGGCGACAACACCTACCCAGCCTGTTGGCGGCCGTTGTTAACTAAGGCTGATGAAGCCAGAATTCGGGAGCAGTGTTTTATCCCCAAATCCGTGAAGCTGCGATTCGACGATGAACGGGTAGGTGCTATAGTGCGTTCTGATGCGCACGAAGTTTGTCTGTACGAGACGATGTTCCGTGCTGGTTTTCACTTACCCTTTCCGCCGATCATTCGAGAGTTGCTGAGCTATCTGAATCTAGCTCCCCATCAGATTGTGCCCAATGCATGGAGACTTATCCACGCCTGCGTGTTGCTTTGGCCTCTGGCATTCGGACTGGGGCATCATCTCACAGCCTGGGAATTTTTGTGGGTATATCGCCTTCAAAAGAACCCAAAGTGTGATGGTTTATACAATTTCCAGTCACGAAGGGGGAAATTCGTTCACGTAGATGGTACATATTCCAGCAACCATGCGTGGAAGGGAAAGTACTTTTTTGCAACAGGGAGGTGGGAATTTCATCCTACCGAAGTTACCCAGGGTCCGAGAGTGCCTCGGGAAACCAGTGTTCCTGCAGCGAACGCCTCTAAAGAGCCAGCCCTTACCGATGACGAACAACAGCGCGTAAATAAAGTTTTAAGGTGGACTCAAAAACACGAGAGTCTACTAAGCTATTCATTGCTAATGAATACGGCCTCGCAAGGAGGAGGCCTCGTCAGATTGGAAAAAGGCAATGGCGGAGGTAAGAAGGGACCTGTTTCTGCGGTCGTCCGAGACCCAAAGGTTCCTACCTTAGACCCTCCAGCGGCCAACACTCGAGGAGCTACCCCGCGGAAGACCAGGCTTGATAAAGGTAAAGGCAAACTGGTCGAGTCACCCAAGCAGAAGAATCCTCCACTTCGAACTGGGGGAGCTCTAAGAATTGGTGGGAGAGTGGACCCTCCTGGTGCTCCACAATTTCGAACTACAGGGCCGTTGAAAGTGGCCACAAAACCTAACCCTCCAACTCGGGCAGCTAGGGCTCTGCACTTGGTTGACGAGCCTGAGGGATTAGGAGAACCCGAAGCTAGGGCTTCAGGAGTAGACTAGTAGTCAACGGAAATGTCCGCGCAACAACAAGAGAGGAATTATTGATTCAGACCATATTCAACAACTACTCGTTTAAGATTTAAGGGGAAGGGGGGAGGCTACTTCAAGGAAGCCGCGTGGGAACAAAAAAAGTCTCCAAACGCGCAAAGGTTTGTTGGAATAATAAAGACAATAATCAATTGAGATTCTAGAACCAAAAAAGAGAGAGAGAGTTTTGGGGCTTTCTACAAAAGTTTAGTTTTGTGCCATCAATTAGAAGCTGATACATCTACCCATCAATTTAGATTAATCGTAAAAACAAAGACACGGCCACACTTGGGTGGTGTTTGGCAAAAGCCCCACGCAGCCTAGACACTGTTTAGTCAAAATTGTGGCTCCTTTTCCTGACGTGCATTTACCGTATTACCCTTCAATTGTTTCTCCAAAAAAATCCCAGCGCACGACTCGGAACGCACGACTCGTAAAAGCGAGCACTCTTGTGTCTGAGCGAGTGCATTTTCCAAAGTAAAAAAACCAACCGTTGAACACACAACCCAGTGATCATATCGGAAGTTCCCCCTGAGGGAAAAGTCAGACCAAATAAAATAAAATAAAAACCTCTCCCAACCGTCAGAGAGATCTCTGTACACTCGGAATTGCGACGGCGACAGAAAAAGCAGCAATGTCCAGCCCAAGAGGAGCACCGGCAGCAGCCGGAGCAGCAGGCCTAGACTCGTGGGACTGCACGCTCCCTGGGTCGCCGAGCCGCAACAACTTTGGATCGGCGGACCTGAGCCCCTCGGGCCTCCTGGCCTTCGTCGCCGGCAGCTCCATATCCGTCGTCGACTCCCACTCTCTCCAGCTCATTTCCACTATCCCCCTCCCCTCTTCCAGCCCCTCCAACTCCAATTCCCACTTGCCATTCGTCACCTCTGTTCGCTAGACTCCTCTCCCCCTCCGCCGCGACCTCCTCTCCATGGAGCCCTTATCGTCCCATCTCCTCCTCGCCGCCGCCAACACCAGGGACGCATCTGCATCCTTGATTTCCGCGCCCGATCCCCGCTTCTTTGGTCGAGACCGACTCTGCATCGAAACCCGGCATCCAGGACCTCTGCTGGGTCCAGGCCCAGCCCGACTCCTGTCTCCTCGCAGCCATCAATGGTCCCTCCACTCTCTCCCTCTACACTGCCTCCTCCACCCGCTGCGTCTTCCAATACGATGCCGCGCCCGAGTTCCTCTCCTGCCTCCGCCGCGACCCCTTCGACTCCCGCCACTTCTGCGCCCTCGGCCTCAAGGGCTTCCTCTTATCCGTCAAGGTGCTGGGCGAGACCGAAGACAATATCGTCCTCAAGGAGCTACAGATAGAGGGGCAAAATTGGAAAAAAAAAATGCCAAATGTTGAGTCTGAAAACCGGTCAATGGCCCAGACACTGAACAGTGTCTAGGCCATGACTTTTGCCAAACGAACCCCAATCCTACAAAATATAAAAGAAAAAATTTTGAAAAACAAATTATTTTTTTAAAAAAATAATAAATAAATACTTAGGCTGGCTGGCAACCACCCCATCGAGGCCATGGGTGGCCAACACGCCACCCAAAACCATGGGGGTGACCACGCAGGCCACTCCTAGGCCTGGGTGGCGTGCCGTCAACCCACCCAGGCCTCAGTGGCAGCACCCAGGCCGCCAGCCACCCCATCCAGGCCATCGGGTGACTAACGAGCAATCCCTGGTTTCTTCTTCATTTTTTTTTTCTTCTTTCTTCCTTCTCCTACGCAACTGTCCCCTTCTTTCTCCCCCATTTTTTTTTTTTAATTTTTCTTTTCTCACCTTTCGGCTAAACTCGGCATGTGCAACAAACAGCTCATACCACTTTTTTTTCCTCTTTTCTTGAATTCTTTTCTTTTTCCAATTCTCTATGCATATTGTGCAGCAACAGGGTAGCCATGGATCACGGGAGGAAAGGACACTGGCACAGGGAAAGGACGCTAGTGGTATTGACATCAACGGAGCAGTCGCTGCCAGAAATGGCGATGCCGGTGGCTTAGCCGAGGTATGCTTCTAGAGATGAAAAAGGCTGCTGGAGGCTCAAAATCGCCAGAAACAACGGAAAACACCAAAAAAAATTCTAGATTTCAACGGAAATTTTCTGGGGGCAAACAGAAGCTGCCTCAAACTTCAAAAGAACAACAAAAGAAAATTACAGAGAATAATCTTGTAAAATAGAGGAAAAGAAATTACAGGGAAATCTTACCCATGGCCTAGCGCGGCCACCCCATCCAGGCCATGGGTGGCCGCTTGCCACCCCAAGTGGGGGGAGTATGGTCAGCCAGCCCCCTTCACTTTTGGTTTTTTTTTTTTTTTCCTAAAAAAATTTTTTTTTTAATTTTTTTTATCTTATATTTGAAATTATTTTCGTGTGGTTTTATTTTTTTTCATTATTGTGTTTCATGCTGATGTGTTAGGTTATGAATGGTGAGCATAAAAGTGGAGTTTTATGCATCATCTACATAGAAATTATTCTTAAAAAAAGAAATGGTTAGGCTACTTCCTAATGACATGCCATAATTAATACGTATACCTTAGTTTGATCACAATTTTTATTTTGGGTAAATTGGAAATTGTAAATTTTCAGGCTACTTCCTCTGAGTGGAGGGAAATTGGAAGGGGGAGCTTTTTAATTAAAATTAAATAGCAAATATTATATTTTCTAATTTTAATAAATTTTAAAATATCTACTAAATAAATTGTTTTTATTTTTAAGTATGCTAAATAAACTGTTAATGATTTCATAAAAGTGGAGAAGAGTGTTTCACACAAGTTATATATGCAATAAAAAATAATGTTTGTGTCTTATCTACATTTAAGTAATACTGTATAGCATACTCGTATCTTGTCCCTATTTTATTGGGCTGATGTAGCAGTGTATATAAGCTCTCGGATTAACCCTTGTTTAAAAAATAAAATTTAAGCACCGATAAACACTACCACATCAACCCAATAAATTAGGACTTGAATGAGAGCAAAATGTATAACATTTATCAATGCATTTAGCCATACGAGGCCATACACTACATGATTACTTAATTTGCGCACAGTGGCCATATTCCTTCATTATGTTTTACCACAATCATTTTTGAAGGTAATAAAAAGGCTAAACACTATCATTCGTTTGGGCTTCCTAATGTAATTGATTCAATAGATTGTCCTTGTAAGGTCCCCAAGAAGTAACTTAATCGGCTGGGTACCACGCCTTAATAAGTAATTTTGTGACGTCCCACATTGCCTGGGTATGGAAAAGATTATGTGTTTATATAGAATATACTCTCTTTAAATGGTATGAGGTTTTTTGGGGGAAATCCCAATAATAAAACCGTGCGGGCTTGGCCCAAAGCAGACAATATCAGACCACTTGGAGTAGGGATGTTACATATGGTATCAGAGCCACCTAATAACGCCAGGTCATGTGGTATTGGAGCACTGCATGACGTGGACCTGCCGAGGACTTCAGGAGTTTAAGAGGGGGAGTTTGTAACACTCCGGTCCCATATTGAGAAGATGAGAAGAAGCCCACATAGAGTGGGTGGTTTATAGAGATAGTCATGTGTGCTAAGTCTCACATCACCTAGTTACTAGGTGAAACTGGACTTTATAATGAATTCTAGGAAAGCTCCAAATTGATTAGTCCTTTTGGGGTGATAGCGCAGATATGACTAGTGTTTTTTCCTGGGTCGTTACAAGTGGTATCAGAGCCATAGCCCAGCCTGAGATGAGGGGAGCGTGCAAAAGCCCATGAGGGTCGCCAACAAGGACGTTGGGTCCTAAGAGGGGGTGATTGTGACGTCCCACATTGCCTGGGTATGGAAAAGATGATATGTTTATATGGAATTTACTCTCTCTAAATGGTATGAGGCCTTTTGGGGTAATCCCAATAATAAAACCGTGCAGGCTTGGCCCAAAGCGGATAATATCATACCACTTGGATCAGGGGTGTTACATATAGTCTGATATTGTCCGTTTTGGGCCAAGCCCGCACGGTTTTATTATTGGGATTACCCCAAAAGGCCTCATACCATTTAGAGAGAGTAAATTCCATATAAACACATCATCTTTTCCATACCCAGGCAATGTGAGACGTCACAAATTCGGCCCAGAATGATTGATTACAAAGACCATTGGATGGCATTTCTCTTTTTTTTTTTCTTTTTTTTTTTCTTTTTTTTGGTTTTTTCTTCAGGTGTTGAGTCATAGTACATTAAATAACTCTAAAGGGCTTCAAAACACTAGTTTTTTTTTTTTTATTATTATTATTATTATTATTATTATTATTATTATTATTATTTTATTCTTTTTGTTCCTGGACATAGCATATGCTTGTGGAGAACTCTAGAAATGGATATCAAACATAATATGTATTGAGAACAATATTTATCTTAGATGTGTAGATTCCATATCATATTTGTGTATACTTATATGACTGAAAATAAGTTCAGGTTTTGTTAGATCATATGATTATAGATTCAAATTGTTTAAGCAGTTTTTCGAATGATGACGTGGATAGATCATGTGAATATCTTTATATCGGCTGGGATTTATCTAGTTGAAAAAATATCAAAGAAAATGAATCAAAGCTACCGGCGTTGTCCGGCGGGGGATAGCTCCGATGCCTAAGTTAGTCACAGTGTTTAAGGGAAAACATAACTTTGAAGATAAAAATAATCATGGATATTTAGTTAAGGAAAGGGAGAAAAAAGTTACCAGAACAATGAGAGGGGACCCCCCTTTTATAGGTATTGGGTTGTACCTGTGGACCTGACACTGTAGACTTTTACCGAGAGTCCACGTGTTGAACAACATTTTTGAAGGATTAGAAATAAAATATTATGCAAATATATCTAATATTACCGAGAGTAACCCTCGGTAGTGCTCCCAGGACTTGGCTAACCGAGCCTAAGAACCGAGCGTTGAGAACATAAATTCAGATGAACCTAAGTTTACCAAACATGAGTTTGATGAACAGTAAAAGCAACCAAGCCCAAATGATGGGCCGGTGGGTTGTCTTGCCAGGCCCAGTACAGCTGATCCATGATCCAACAGTTACCCCCTAATTTCTTAGTCTGACAGACTATAGAAATTTTGCATTTCAGAGAATGGGTCAGTAGTTCATAAGTTCGGTGTTTTTTTATTTTTTATTTTAAAAATAAACAATTTGGCTCTTAAATTTTAAATTTTTTTGAATTTTGAATTTTCAAAAGATAATGGTTGGGGTGCTTTAAACGATTTACCTCCGCCTTTTGAGAGCCACGCGTCGGTTTTCCTGTGGTTTAAAATTTAAGGTGGCCACATGTCGATTCCTGCATGGAGAATAAGAAAGAAAAACGCGCCTCTTGCTGAACCCTAGTCCCTAGGGTCTTAATTGCACCGCTTCGGTTTTCCCTTCCGAAAACCTTTAAAAGCTCTTCTCCCTTTTTGTTTGTTCTTCACTGTTTTTCTATTTGAAACCATTGTTGCACCTTCTGAGTTTTTGTCGATCTCTCCTTTTCTTTCAAAACTGGCCCTTTTTTACTCAAACCTTTCTGCTGAGTATTACTTCTTAAGGGTTGTATACTTCAGAACCTCGGTTGAGTCTGTCCCTTCAGCCGAGCCTTTTGTTCACCCCAATTGTCCGATACTTCATTAGTTGGATTTTCTTCTTCCCCTGATCGAACCTTCGGTCGGCCACCTTCGTCTGAGTGTTACCCACCTTCTAATTCAGCAGGGTTTACCTTCAATTCCTTGCCAACTAGTCCCAGAATACCAGTACCTAATGAGTCGCAGAGTTGATGATGTCCCTCATGTCTTGGGTGCCCTACACCCAATCACATGGGAGTCCAAATTGTTAGGGGAGGATGAGCATGAGATTCATGAAATTTGCCACCTCCCTGATTCGATTCAAATACGTTTTGATGATGATAATGTCGGGGCTGTGGTGGATACCAATAGTAACGAGGCCTGTGTTTATTTGGATATGTTCCGGATAGGTCTGAGGCTGCCTTTCTCAAGGATAGTTCGGGAATTGCTGAGTTATATTCGGATAGCTCCTCACCAACTGTCACCAAACGGCTGGAGAGTTTTCTTTGCGTGCATGATTGTTTGGCTGAGGATTCTCGGGGTAGATCACCCCCTCACAGTGGTAGAGTTTCTGAAAATTTACCGACTAACCAAATGTCCCAAAACTGAGTACCTGTTCACCTTCCAAATTCGAAAGAAGTTGAAGCTCCTCACTTTTAGGCCCACTTACCTAAGCAACAAAGGATGGAAAGACGAATTTTTCTTCATCCGAGGTGATTGGGAATTTGCAGCTTCGGAAGTTATCAGGGATCGGAGTGTCCCTCGAGAAACCATCGCCCCATCAAACCGAGGTATTAACCGAGCTTAGCTTTGCTTTTTATTATTTTTCCTTTTTGCAGTAAAGCTAATCTTTACACATGCTTTCAGGTCAACAAGAACCGACTTTGATTGATAGTGAAGCACAACGCGTGAGGGACGTGTTACAGTATGCCCAGCTTAATCCATTAGAGATGGATTATGATGCTGTTATGACCGAGGAGAACAAAGCTTTGTACCTGTGGACTCCTGCACCCACGAGAATAGTGGAAGCTGCTCCACCGAGGATACCACCAGCTGTGCTGCCAAGGAGAGCAACTGCCGAGCTTGCCGAGCTTCCAAGAAGGAGAACTATCAGAGCTGAGGAACCTTCTAAAGCTAACGAAAAGAGGAAAGCCGAGGTGGCTTTTTCAAAGAAACCTTTGGCTCCAATTGCTGCAAGGGTTTCTCTAGTAGTTGCTGATGAGCCTGAGGATCCCAGCATTCCTTCTCTAAAGAAGAGTAAGAAAAAGAAAAAGAAGACCGAGAGTAGTTCAAAGGCAGCGGGGCCAGTTACCGACCTTGAGTCGGAAGAGGTAGCAACACACCCAAATGTTTTACCTGAAGAAGAAAGGAGCGGAGTTGTAAGTGATTTGGGAGCTCCTGAGAAGAGGTTTGCCCCTGGGACGGAGACACCTGCTCCTCACGTTAGAGCATACACGGAGGTTCTTGGTGGGGTCAGGGAGTTCCTGACCAAACAAGATAAGTCAGCTCAGGATGCTCTCCTGGCAAAACGTACTCCCCGATTTACTTCTCACACACCTGTCAAAGCTGAAGTCGCTGCTTCTGAACTTTTGGAAGTCACGCCACTCTCAGTCCTTCCTCTTTCCTCTACTCCTACTGAGGCTGTGCAACTTAGTTCTCCTGATCCCGAGGAAGAGGAACCGGTGGATGTTGGTGAGATCCTTACTTATCTTGCCTCACGAATGCCGATTGTAGAGCCTCTGGCGGTGGTATTCCCAAGGCAAACTGAAGCAGAAAGTTCGTCCCCGCGCCCTGAGGTTGTCAGGACCGAGCCTATAGTCGTTGAAGTTACAGGCAGTGGATCTGAGGTTGAAGAACCAGTTACCCCTGAACCCTCGGTCACCGAGCCTGCTGATGATATGCCAAAGATTCCTGAGCCTATGGTTTCCCAGCCTCAAACAATTGAAGAGGTGGTCAGCGCCCATGCAGCTCCCGTGCGAGCTGGTATCGAGCCTGTTACAATTGTGGATGAGGGTGAAAGGAAGTTCAGCCAACCTTGGAGGCTCAGCTCAGTTGCCTAGAGATATTCCTCTGAGTGAACCAGTACAGAATCCCACCGAGACTTCAAAATCAACAGACCCCCCCGGTAGATCGCACACCTGAGCCAGTTACTTGGTTATTTGGGGAGCCCCTTACTCGGCTAGGTGACCACTGGCTCGGAAATCCTTTTATTGCTTTGGTAATCCTGATTGCAGCCAATAGTTCGCCAGAGGTCAGAGCCCAGCTTCCAAAAGAAGTGATGGAACACATGTTGTACCACCGGTTGGAGGTAAATTGCTTTTTGTCTTTCTATTCTTTTTAAAGATAATTTTGGTGGTTCTAACACTTTTTCTTTTCTAGGGATCAATGCACAGTTTGAACTATTATCTCCATTTCAGAAGGTCTGCAGAGGACTTGGCTCGGGAAACTGAGGATACTAAGAAAAGGCTTGAAGATGCTGAGGTTGAGATAAGACGACTGAAGGAGCTGTCATCCCAGCAACAGAGTGAACTCCTTCTCTCGGGTGAGCAGGTTGCCAGTTTGGAGGCTCAAAGTGCTCAAGTTGTTTCCCGGTCTCAGAAATTGGAATCCGAGCTAGCTGCTAAGAAGGCAAAATATGCGAGTTTGCTGGCTGACTTTTCGACTCTTAAGGATGGAGCTGATCGGCTAAAGGAGAGTTTTGCTGATGCTGAACAACAATGCCGAGCTTCAGAGTCTCGTATTAATTCAATTTCCGAAGAACTTGAAGAAACTCAGAAATACTCAGCTACTCAGTGTACTAGAGCCGAGGTTGCCGAAGGGAAATTGAAAGTAGCTGAAGAGCAACTTCTGGTTTTTGGGAAAAAACAAAAGTCAGCAAAGAAGAAACTTAAAGCTGCTGTAAAAAGGACTGAAAGTTTTAAGAGAAAATTCCTGCGAGCTAAAGAACAAGTGACTAGATATAAGGATAAAGCTCGGAATTTCTATAAGCAGCTTTCTTTTGCTTCTTGGGGCCGAGACTATGGCTGGGGTATAGGCTTCATCTCCGGTTTTGAGACCTTTCGGAGTTGGTTAAAAAGTCCTCCTGAAGGTGTCGATCTGGATACAATTAAGCCGGAAGATATTTCCCCTACTAAAGAGGCCATCTCGAAGATTGATGTGGTTGGTCAAGAGCAGATGCCTGATTGTAAAGGCATCAGAATCTTCGACTTCAACCCTTTTTCTCGGTATCGGTCTGTGGAATCTTCTACTGCAGCAGAGCATGCTGAAGGACCTAATGACTCGGAGAAATCAGTGGTTGTATCTGACGAGAAATGGGACCATGCATCAGATGGTGCTGTTTGATTCTTCCTTTTTTTTTTTTTTTTTGAAATGACATAACCCCCTTTTGTACCTAATTGCTTTATTCTGATAATGAAATAGAGATTTTTTTTTTTTTGACAGAGATTAATTCTGTTGTGTTTGTGCTTCATAACTTTATGCCTCATATATGTATACCCCTTCGATTCCCATTGTTTATGAATTTTGAATTTATAATGATGGGAATCTTGATGGAGGGTAAAATTTTATTAACGAGTGTGTTGCTCAATTCTTGACTTTTGGAATTTGTGGATGATGTGCATGCCTTACCGAGTTTTACATGAATTTGTGATAGCCCATTTACATGGACTACCGAGTGTGGACGGATGTTCAAATATTGCGGATGGACATACACCCTCGGTAGAATACTTGGTTTGACCAGGTCTTGTCGAACATTTATTATTGGGGTAAAAGGTTAAAAAGTAGGAAAATGCCATGATTATGAACTTCATCCTCGGGAAAGTATGTTAGCGAAATTTCGTCGAAACAAGTTCGGGAATTTCTCCGGCTATATTTCGCCGAAGTAGAACCTTTGAGTAAAAGGCAAAATGCTTCGCTCAGTTATACTTATGACTTCTTCTTCGGGAAAGTGCCTTAGTGATATTTCCTCGAGCCACGCTCGGGAAATTTCTTCGGCTATATGTCGCCGAAGTGGAACCTTTGGGTAAAAGGTGTGAATTTGGAAATTGCTTTATTTCAACTACATTTCAGAACTCTTCTTCGGGAAAGCGCCTTAGTGAAATTTCTCCGAGCGATGCTTGGGAAATTCTCCAGCTATATTTCGTCGAAGGGTTGTAAAGTGCTATAAATAAACACTTTCGTAAAAAGTTATTCTCAAAAAGAAGTTTGTTTTGACCGAGAGTAAAATAAAAAGGACGGTCTGCCGCATTTTAAGATTTCTATATGATTATAACCTCAGAGAATCCCTCATTCATAGATATTTTGAACAATAAGAATACAACAAAATGAACCTCTGAGACTTACAATTCTATACAAAGTATTTCTTAAGATGTTCGGCATTCTATGGCCGTTGGAGTTATTTTCCTTCAGAGTTTGTGAGATGATACGCTCCGGCTTTGCCACATCTGATTACCTTGTACAGTCCTTCCCAGCTTGGTGCTAGTTTTCCGTTAGCCGCGTCTTTGGCCGCAAGAGTGACTTTTTTCAAGACCAAATCTCCAACTTTGAAACTACGATGTTTGACCCGTTGATTAAAATACCGAGCCACTCTTTACTGATAAGTTGCCATAGTAATCTGAGTCTGATCTTGTTTTTCTTGCAACAAATCTAGATGTAGTTTCAGACCTTTGCTGTTGGATTCGGGGTTGAAGGTATCCACTCGAAAACTTCTCGACCCGACTTCAGCCGGGATAACAGCCTCAGTTCCGTAGGCTAAAGCATACGGGGTTTCTTCAGTTGGAGTCCTTTTGGTGGTGCGGTACGCCCATAAAACCTCGGGAAGATCCTCTCCCCATTTTCCTGTGTGCTGACCAAGCTTCTTCTTCAAGATTTTGAATATGGTTTTTGTTTGTCGCTTCTACCTGTCTGTTGGCTTGAGGATGTCCTGGGGATGAGAAGTATTGCCGAACATGAAGACCGGTACACCAGTCTCGAAAGGAATCACAATCAAATTGTTTGCCATTGTCCATAACAAAGGCATGAGGAATTCCGTATCGACAAATGATATTTTTCCAGAGAAACTTCTCGATATTCTTCGCCGTAATATTTACCAAAGCTTCCAATTCTGCCCACTTGGTAAAATAATCAACGGCAACCACAGCGAACCGAACACCCCCCTTTCCTGGAGGTAATGGTCCTACTATATCGACCCCCCATTGTGAAAATGGTCATGGCGAGGAGACTGAACTAAGCTCCTCAGGAGGCTGTTTGATGATGTTAGCAAAGCGTTGATAGTTATCACAATTTTTGACAATGTGCATGGAGTCTTGGTTCATATTCGGCCAGAAGAATCCTGCCACAGATTCCTTCATGGATCTCATGGAGGATATAATTACCTTCCTCCTTCGAAACACACCTGAGAAGAGGTAGCATAAAACTTTTTTTAAAAAGAGCGCCATTAAGGAGAGTTAAACGAGCAGATTTTCTTTTTAGTTGCATAGCCTTTCTCTTATCTCCTAGAAGAACTCCCTCCTCCAGATAACCGACAATCTCTTCGGCCCAGGCTGGCATGACTTCAATAGTTAAGACCGTGACCTCCCCGGCGATAGCAGGTTGTTGTAGAATATTGGTTGGTCGGTTTCTCCCACTTCACCCTCGGTTGCCGACCCTAACCGAGCCAATAGGTTCACCTTCTCATTTTCTTCCCTCGGGATTTTAACAATGCAAAACTTCTTGAAAGCCCTTTGCATATCCTGGACTGTAGATAAATATAGCTTCATTTTACTGCCTTTAGCCTCGAATTCACCACGAATGTGACTGACAATTACCTGAGAATCACTTTGTACTTCCACAAACTCTGCCTCCATCTCTCGGGCTAAATCGAGCCCAGCTATTACCGCTTCATACTCTACTTGATTATTGGTAGTTTTGAATTCTAGCCTCAAAGAGCTTTTCAATTCTTTCCCATCTGGCATGATCATAACTACCCCAGCTCCACCTATCTTTTTTGTAGAACACCCACAACATAAATTATCCAAACTTTTTCCTTCGGCCATACCTCCAAATCCTGCATGTTGATGAATTCTACCACAAAGTCTGCGAGTGCTTGACCCTTGATAGCACTACGTGAGATTAAATGAATGTCGAATTCACCAATCTCATTTGCCCAATTGACTAACCGACCAAACAAATCCAATTTCTAAAGTACTTTATTCAGCGGATACTCGGTTAGCACATTGATTGTATGGGCTTGAAAGTATGGTCGAAGCTTTCTAGATGCAATTACCAGAGCAAAAGCAAGTTTTTCCATTTGTATATATCTCTCCTCGGCGCCATGCAATGCTCGGCTAATGAAGTAAACCAGTTTTTGAACTCCCTCTTCCTCCCGAATCAAAGTTGCACTGACTGCGGTTAGAGATACAGCTAGGTATAAATACAATACTTCTCCAGGTATAGTTCGGCTAAGGAGAGGTGGGCTGACTAAATACCTTTTGAGTTGTTCGAATGCTTGTTCGCATTTCTCGGACCATTCAAAAGCCTTTCGTAGAATTTTAAAGAAGGGAAGGCATTTATCTATGGACCGAGAGATGAACCTGTTTAATGCCGCGATTTTACCAGTCAATTGCTGAACTTGCTTTGTGTTCCTTGGAGACTGCATATCTAATACTGCCTGAATTTTCTTTGGATTGGCTTTAATTCCTCGGCTTGACACCATATAGTCGAGGAACTTCCTAGACGAAACTCCAAACGCACACTTTGTAGGATTCAGCTTCATTTTGAATTGCTTTAATGTCGTGAATGCCTCCTGCAAGTCTGTCACATGGTCTGCCCGCAGCTTGCTCTTGACCAACATGTCATCAACATATAACTCCATATTTTTCCCGATCTGTTATTGAAACATCTTGTTGACCAATCTTTGGTAGGTAACGCCGACATTTTTCAAACCGAAAGGCATAACCTTGTAGCAATATAAGCCTCGGTCCGTGATGAATGCTGCCTTATCTTGATCAGATGGGTGCATAAAGATCTGATTGTAACCCGAGAAGGCATCCATAAAGCTCTGCAACTCATATCCTGCTGTTGCATCAACCAATGAGCTAATATGGGGCAATGGAAAATTGTCATTTGGGCACGCCTTGTTAAGATCGGTGAAGTCTACACACATCCTCCACTTCCCAGAGGACTTCTTAACCATCACCACATTGGCTAACCAATCGGGATAGTGTGCTTCCTCGATAAATTGAGCTTTAAGCAATTTGTCTACTTCCTCAGCAATCGCCATGTTTCTCTCAGGAGCAAACTTTCTTCGCTTTTGCTTCACTGGCTTTGCTTCTGGATTAACGTTCAGGTGATGAATGATGTTTTTAGGATCAATCCCTGGCATGTCCTTAGGAGACCATGCAAAGACTTTGAGGTTTTCCTGAAGAAACCGAACGAGAACTTCCCTAACCTCCTTAGTTAATTGAGAGCCAATTTTCACAACCTTTCATGCAGCTATCGGTACATCAACCAATGGCTCGGCTGGTTCCTTCTTCAACTGGATCTTCTTTTCACTGCTCAGATTGCCGATTGTCAATAGTACTGATTTTGGGCACTTCTTTAAAGACGTATTATAACACCTTCTGGTGACAACTTGATCACCTTTAACCTCGCCAATGCCTTCGGTTATTGGAAACTTCATCTTCAGATGGTAAGTAGAAGTTGCAGCTTTCAGCTGATTCAAAGCTGGGCGACCGATGATCACATTGTATGCCGATGGTCGGTTGATTACTAAAAAATCCACCATGATAGTGGATTGTTTAGGAGCGGTTCCTGCTGTTACCGAAAGGGAAACCATTCCGATAGGTTGGACACGCTTCCCTGTAAATCCCATCAATGGTGATAAGAAAGGCTTCAACTTCTCTCGGCCAATGCCCAGTTGTTAGAGGATATCAGCTGAACTTCCATTGTCTATCAGAACTTGGTGAATAGCGTGATTAGCCACTGTCGAAGTTATTACCAACGCATCGTCGTGTGGTATTGAGATTTCTTTCGCATCCTCCTCTAAAAATGATAGAATGCTCAGTTCCTATTTCTGTATTTTGGAGGGTTTTTCAAGCGAAAAGATTTCTTCTGTTCTCACTTGCTTAACGTAAGCTTTCCTTGCTGAACTGGATTCCCCTCCGCCAGCCAATCCTCCCGAGATTGTTCGGATTTCCCCAACTATGGTTTGATTTTGAGGGTTTTGTTGACAGGTCTGAGGAACCCTCGGTTCATCACGCCTTTGTCTCTGATTGCGTGGATCGTCATTGTTCAGCCCCGAGTTCTGTCCTGACCGATGGCTCTGCCCGACCGGAAGATTTTTCTCTCGACCCTTCTCTTCGGCTACGAACTTCAATAACTTCCCATTTCTGAGAAATTATTCAATTTCAAATTGAAGACTTATGCAATCGTCAGTGTAATGTCCGTGATCATTATGATATTCGCAATACTTCTGAGTGCTGCGGTTTTGGGGAAGAGCTTTCATCCTGCCTGGCCACTTGAAGCTCGGGTCTTTCCTGACCTCCATAAATATCTTGTAAACAGTTGTATTTAGGGGCGTCCATCCTATATATTGCTGGTGTAAATTCTGCTTGGGCGGTGGGTCAATCTTCTTTTCATAATTTTTCAATTTCTGGTGACGATGCTTCCTCTTCTTTTCGACAGAGACTCTAGGTGGTATCCTAACTGAATCGGAGACAGGTTTACTCCCTTTAACTTTGGATTTCATCAGAGCTGAAATGGTTTCTTCTTGATTAATGAACTCTTCAGTTTTATGGGTGAACTGGCGAAGAGTACCCAAAGTCGGCTTTCGAGCTAACTCGGCCATCAATGGCCCGTCAGCCTTTATGCCATGCATCAAAGCGGACAGAGTAGTCTGTTCGTTCAAACTTTCCACTGTCAACTTCTCTCGATTAAACCGTAACATAAAATCTTTCAAAGATTCAGTTTTTCCTTGTACGAAAGACAATAAGTATGCTGGATTTTTCTTCCTTTTTCGAACTGCGAGAAACTGACCCAGGAATTGTTGTCCGAGATAGTCAAAACTATCAACAGATTTGGGGCTCAAGCCTCCGAACCATTCCTTAGCCACCCCTTTCAGAGTCAGAGGGAAAGCTCGGCAGGCTATTTCGTCCGGAGTGTCGTGAAGAATGATGTGAGCCCGAAAATTTTCCATATGGTCAGTTGGATCTCCATTTCCGTCATACTTGTCAACTCGAGGCATTTTAAATTTATCAGGAAGAGGAAATTTCATTACCCGATCAGTAAATGGTAAATTGGTGTGCTGCATAAGGTCCTCGGTTGTAGACCGGTTTACACCATTTTCGATTAAAAAGGCCATCTTCTCATACTTTTCTTTAAGATCTTCAACATCTTTATTTGCTACAACCTCCCCAGGTTTTATATGACGTGACCGATCATGGTGCGAATGGCTGCACCGAGAGTGACTATGATGTGATTTACCATGGCTAGATTCACCAAGGTGTGATTTGCCATTAAGACGCAAATTATTGTCAGACCCTCTTCGATGAGAGCTTTCTTTGGTTCAGGCAGTTCGATGACTTCCTTGTATGGAACTTTCAGCATCTTGTCAAGTTGATTGTTGTCAGGTTACCGGCGGCGGCTCCCTGGGTGCCTCTTCTCGCCTCTCTTTTCGTACTGGATCTTCTCTAGGAGGTAGCCTAGAGACGATCTCCTCATTTTGTTTCTTCATAGCTTCAATAGATTCGGCTATTCGCCTCATAAAACCTTCCAACAAAACTATTTGAGGATTTGGATCAGGTGATGTTCTAGGAACATCGGTTTGGACATTTGGGATGGGGTGTGGAGGTGTATCAAGATGTGGGGGTGTATTCACCATATCGGAATTTTGAGGTTAGTAAGAACCGAGAGAAATCGATTTCCCACAGATGGCGCCAAACTGTTTAAGCAGTTTTCCAAATGATGACGTGGATAGATCCTGTGAATATCTTTATATCGGCTGGGATTTATCTGGTTGAAAAAATATCAAAGAAAATGAATCAAAGCTGCCGGCGTTGTCCGGCAGGGGATAGCTCTGATGCCTAAGTTAGTCACAGTGTTTAGGAGAAAAATATAACTTTGAAGATAAAAATAATCATGGATATTTAGTTAAGGAAAGGGAGAAAAAAGTTACCAAAACAATGAGGGGGGACCCCCCTTTTATAGGTATCGGGTTGTACCTATGGACCTGACACTGTAGACTTTTACCGAGAGTCCATGTGTTGAACAACATTTTTGAAAGATTAGAAATAAAATATTATGCAAATATATCTAATATTATCGAGAGTAACCCTTGGTAGTGCTCCCAGGACTTAGCTAACTGAGCCTAAGAACCGAGAGTTGAGAACATAAATTCAGATGAACCTAAGTTTACCGAACATGAGTTTGATGAACAGTAAAAGCAACCAAGCCCAACTGATGGGCCGGCGGGTTGTCTTGCCAGGCCCAACACAGCTGATCTATGATCCAACACATATGATAATACTTAGATTCTATAATCATATCATATTGATATTATGATTAAATATATGAATGTCATCCAATGATCCAAAGGTTATTGTATATAAGTATAATTAAGAAGGTTTAGATAATTATAATATTAAGGGTCCGTTTGGGATTCCAGTTTCAATAAGTGCGATTTTAAAAATTACGTTTTTTAAATCGCTACTTTTTAAAATCGCAAAGACGTTTGGTTAAACATTTTAAAAAGTATTTTTTATCAAATATTTGTTATGCAAAATTTTGGTTTAAATTCGTGTTTTTTCAAATAAGCATTCTCTAACCTGCTTAAAGAAATCGTAGATTTTTTTTTCATATTTTAAATTAAGTGTTTTTTAAATCACAATGCCAAACAACTTACGTTTTGCGATATCTTTTAAAAACTCAGATTATTTTTGTAAAATTGCAATCTCAAACACACCCTAAATCATATTTAATCATTGTATTAGTATGAATTTGTATACTTATATGACATTATGTGACTATAATTTGAATTTGTGCTTAATGTATATATAAAATTACTAGATGTAATGACTATACAATTATGATATAGTGATTATATAGATCATATAACACAATATTATAATTTATATGAACATATGGTCCTATTATATTATAATTAAGTATCTAAATTGACATTAAATTATATGATTAACTTTAAGCATTGATATTATTCACTTTTAATATTTAATACACTTATAAATATTGACCATTGTTATCTGTTATTATTAACTATATATTGTAATTTGTTACTTATTAAAAAATATATGTGTCAATTTTTATACGAGTGTGCTCACACCGTCAATTGAGTTAAGCTGAGTTTATACAAATTTGTATTATTTAATATTCAAACCAAAATTTATACTTACGAATAACTTATTTAATAATCAATTTGGACACAAATCAAACTTATTCGAACCTCGACTCCTAAAACCCATGCAAATGGAAATAACTCTCTTGTTAAATCATTTATATTTTTCTACAATTTAGCTTTCAACAGATTCTATGAAGAATCTATAAGAATCTTTTCAACCAAAATAATACTACAGTGACTATTTTTTATATTTAGAGAAACTTTCAACGTATGTCCTTTTCCATTTCATCAAAAAAGACATAGCGTGGCTGGAAAAAGAGAAAAAAAACTGCCCAAAACAGTGGCTTTTCACATCTTGACATGCACGCAGAAGCAGGCTATGTATGTTTTCTTGTGCCAATTTATGTTGGATTTGACATTACAAGCAAAAGCAAAGGACAAAAAAGATATATAACCCCTCAAAGATCCTCAGTTAGTGGGACCCCCAACACCCAATTTCACACTTTCCAGATTCAGCATTGGTATGTCATATGTGTCTTCAAATCTTTGTTCACTGCTTCTCAAACGTCTCTTGAATTGTCTCTAATCATCTCGTGAGAAATTGAATTTCATGAAGCCTTATTATTTTTACTTCCTAAAATTTTATATCCAACAAAAAAAATCCACTAATAATATTATGTGCTTAAATCCTACCATACGTTCAAAAAAAAAAGAGACCCCGATTTTTTTTTTTTTTTTGAAAAAATGCGATCACAATAAAATTAGAAGAAAAAAAAAAAAAAAAAAACCCTACAGATGCTATTTTTTTTTTTTGGGTGGAGGATAGTTCCATTACCTTAGCATTCTCAACAGCTTCCTCGTCATTTTTCTTATATTTAAAGATTCAAATTATTTTTTATTTCTCTATGTCAAAATATACTCCAATAGTTTCTCTTGATCATTCTCCATATTATGAAAATATTTATTTTTTTAATTATATTATATATATAAAAGAAAATATGAGAGAGAATTGTGAGACATGAAAAAAAAGAAAAGAAAAGAGAGATGAGAGAGAATCTTTTTTTATTTTATTTTAATAATCATAAGAATTGCAATAGTAAAACCCAAAATATTAAGTTCCACGATAACAATCTTAATATTTAGAGTTCATTTAAAAAGTCTGCTGTGAGATATTTTTTGTGATTTTTTAGACATATCTTCTAAACTTAAAGAACATTAAGAAGTCTACTGGGAATGCTTTAGAAAAGAACCTGTGGAATGGTTATGCCTGAAGGTACAATGTGCTGGATATACATAAACAAAGAAACCTAATAGGCAGAGATACACATAAGTCTTGGACAAAACCTTTTTTTTTTTTTTTTTTAGTAAGTATATATCCCCTAGACAACTTGACAAAGCATAATGGGAACAAATTTTTTGATGGTGATAATGGGAACACATTAAAAGGAAAAGAGAGATTTGCTAAGCTTTAGATTCCTAACCTGAGAACAAAGACAGGAATATTTTAACAAACAGCAATTACAAAATGCCATTTTTCTTCTTCTTTTTTTTTTTTTTTTTTGGCAACTCAATCTTCTCTCTTTCCATGGCTTTGAATAGTTTGGAATAAGCAGATTAGACCAATTTTTACAAGAGTGCCAGATTAACAGCTCCCCCCAAGAACAAAAGCAGTAGAAGCACAGCAGGTTTCCACCACGTGGTGCTTGGATAATGCTTCAACAATGGAGGTGCTGAAGAGACCTCAGATCTGATATACCAAAACAATATGTTAATTAGTTAATAATGGATTAATAATATACATGTAATTTTCAGATATAGCAAACTCAAAGGGGTCACAATAAACATACCCAGATGAGCTGTAGACACATTTTCCATAACCTGTAATGAACAGCAATGAGACTTATCAGTAAAACATGTTTTTTCCAATACTTAATGAAAAAATGAGACTTCTTTTTATATTAATTGGTGTAACAATCAACTGTTTCAGTCACTCTTGGTCACCAATTTGACATGTATAATTCACCCTTAAAAATGTAATGTAACATTAATATCGACACTCGGGGCTGCAATGGGCTCTCCATGACACAATGAAGTTCTTTCTAGAAAGCATATTCTAAGGAGTAATGTAGGGAAGGTGGCAAAAGAATAAACATTTCAAAAGAAGTTCTATTCCCTTTTGGAGAGAATCTTAATTTTCAAAGTCAAGAAAAATGCTTCAAAATTTAAACCAAACTATGCAGAGAATTTACCTAAGTTCTTCAGATCCATGTAAAATTCTCAGCAGCCATACATTTCTGTAACTATTTTCCTACACATTAATCCCACACCCTTTCTAATTATATATATATATATATATATATATATATATATATATATATATATATATATTATTGCACAACAATGAGCCTGAGAGAAAAGGCAAAAAGGCAATAACTTACTTGGGTTATTTTTAGTCACAGTGCCAGTTCCTCCAAAATTGCAAGCAATATCAGAATTCCCATTCTTTTGATAGTAGTTGTTGAAAGCATAGGATGCATGTGAGACGAGAGTGTCCGGCTCGAAACACGCCGCACCGTCTTGGATTCCTCTGCAGTCTGCCATCCCCAGCCCACAGGCCCAGTCTAATGCATTCTGCAGATCAACCTGAGAGACCCCGGCAAGAGCCACACACCATGTGGTGCCATCAAGGAATGTAGTGTTGCCTTCTGGGGGTGACAATGTTGTCATTGGAATTGCTGTCTCTGCCTTCTCTTGCACCACAGCTCCTGCTGTCAAAACAATAGGAAAACAGAATAGTAATAATCAATATAAGCTGATGCTTCATAATTCATTTATTTCAACATGTTCCATATTTTTGTAGAAGGATTCAAATAACAGTTGAGATAATTATGCTCATTTTTTTGGTATTTACTTTTGATAATTCATATATCATATTGAACTTCACATAGTTCAATTTCCCTTTAAAAAAAAAAAAACAAAACAAAACAAAACAAATATTTGCTTGCTTTTGTGCAGGTTTACAAGATGGCATCAATCACTCTTTTACAGTTAAGGGATCAAAAGGAATTGCCAGAGAAATTACCTGATATACTCATGAGAACAATCATCATAATCTGCTAGACAGATTTATAAACATAATTTAAAACCATGCAAGATAATAAGCTGGTGGAAATGAGGAGTAAAATTTGATCCTTGGCCAGCAGCCCTCCAATTTAATGAAGAGAGTTTTCTTTTTTTCTTTTTAGAGGTGTTGGGAACTAATTATCAATGGTTTTTTTTTTATATATATATATAACAAGGAACCCCTTTAAAGCAGGGTCACTTCGTGTACCCACTCCTGTTGGGTAAACCTCAGACTATTTTAAAGCGCTCCCTCCACACAGATCGGTTAATACTCCGGCTTTGCCAGTGAGTTGACCCCATTAATTATCACTAGTATTCACCAAATACATTGAAATTAACCCAAGATACTTGAGATTAGAAAAATTAATTTTTCCAAGCAAGTCAAGAAATTAAAAAAGAAAATCTCTCAAAAAGAGTTGTGAATAACATTTAATCAAGCCTTTCAGCATACAAAAAGGAAATAACACAAAGAAAGACCCATGGCCCATCACTTTAAACTCCTGCCACGTCAAGCTTTTCAACTGCTATAACCGTCCTTGAGAACATCTTTAATAATGAAAACATGGATTTGGGGCTCGAGTAGCATCCACTAAGGTGCACTCAGGAAGTAAAGTGTGTATATGAACCCCACCACCTTTCATTTTATATTCTACAGCATCCTTAAATCTCTTTCTTTCCCTCAAGTAATCAAAAAGAAAAAGAAAAAATGCCATAAATAAGAAATAAAACTAGAAAAAGAGATTAAAAAATAAAGAACAGAAAATTATTCAATCTCTGGAGGACCATGCTCCTTAATAAAAGGTGAGTTCCATCAACATGTCCCACACATGCAACCCCCCTTGTCAGAAGGTGGTATCCCAGAATACTAAAAAAAAAAAAAAAATTAGCAATTTTTACATGAGCTAATTAGTAATATGTTGTAATCTTGAGCTAGTTAGTAATTCCAAATTGTTACTGCATTTGGCTTAGATGCCGTAAAAAAACTACAGCATATGTGCCGTAACTTTTTCAACTGTTTAAGCCGATAGGAAGAGGTAAATTTTAATTATTTAATCATTACTTTAACAATTTTCACTCCTTTAAAAAAGAAAAAAAAAAACTTGAAAGTAACAAAAAAAAATATTACAGTTTTCTAAAGCACCTAAGCTAAATCCAATTTGTTAACCATTGGACCAATCAGAGCCGTCTAAATGGGCAGGGAAAAGCAACGATTGCCATCAGTATATTCATTTTGGTAGGCCTGGTGTAACTTCAGTAATATAAGAATGTTAGAAAGATGATTAGATGAAGACAAGAAGAAGCTTTAGAGAGCAAAGTGAACGTCTTAATTATAACTTTATTTATCCACTATTTTACTACAAATTAAAAAATAAATAAATTTGCTTTGCATAATGTTTGCCTCCCTGAGATATCAATAAGAAAATAATTTTATATTCCGTCTAAAAGAAATCAAAAAGACAGGTATTGTAGGGGTACAAACAAACAAACAAACAGTATTTTGGCCTGCAATGCCAGGAATTTCACAACAACATTAGAATATAGAAGTGAATAACAATAGAGAAAATACACAGAAAATGAGTAGCCACCACACATTCAGATAAACCTAACAAACCAAGCCCACAAATAAGAAAATATTCACTTGGTCTAGTGTCTCATGAAGTAATCAGGTTTAAAGTTCAACTTTTTATTAGTGAAAATAATTTTTGAGGGTCACACCAGCAGTAAAAACTTAAACTTTATCCAATTCGTGTGGTGGGAGCTCTAAAAAATATTTCAATTAGTCGGGCAAAGTCCAGAATACCCCGATTTTCTAAAAAAATATATAAAAATAAAAAAGAAAAAAAGTAACTTATAAACAAGAAATGGAGCATACCCAGATAGCATCCACCAATGAAGAGAAGGCACTGCAAAGCCCATGTTTTCTTTGCCATATAGTTGGTTTGTCTCACCCTTCCTGCAAGAAAGCCTTTCAAAGCTTATTTAGCTTAAACTAAAAAAGAAAGAAACAGAGCAAAATGTTGGCACTCTAGCTCTCCATGGAGGCCCCTCTCTCTCTCTCTCTCTCTCTCTCTCTCTCTCTGTTTCTTCTCTTATCTCTCTCAGTTTTCTCTTTACACTGAAAATGGGTGATATAAAATGCAAAGGGTGATGAGGAATCAGTAGTTTTCTTCAAGGGAAATGATCCTTTTCCACTTTTTTGAAATTTGAGTAGAATTATGATATGATGTACTTCAGAAGCTAAGCACTGCTTTGACAGAGCAGAGCGGTGGACAGTGGATCCATTTTTAGACATTAACAGACACTTTTTTTATTTTTTTGTGCTTAAAATATGGAGTTTTAATAAGAAGGTGGTAGAGTCCAGCAAAAGCAATTCTGGGCATGTTTATTATACTCGTTCAATTTCTCGAGATATATTGACCACCTCGCCTCCCTAAATTCTCATGAGTTTGCTTCTTTGGATGAGGTCTTTTTGGTCCATTTCTACTTTTAGAAAAAGTAATCTGATTTATTGACTAAAAGCAGAGATCTGGGCCAAGTAGACCAAATTAAGAGCCCAATAATTGAAATGGATCGGCTTGGGCCGCTTGAACTGAAAAATCACAAAAAATAGAGATTGGGGATCATTCTTCTAATACGGGTCAGGTCGAACACCTATTGGGCCTAGTTATTCCTTCAGTGGTATCCTGTGATCGTACTGTCTTGTTGGCGGTAGCCCAGAAGGCCCATTTAAAAGTGTCGCGTACGAGTCCAACATCTTTTACAACATGGGTTCTGCTGGACATTTTTGCCCTCTTCTTCCACGCCCAATGAAATTGCTTGAACTTGCAACAAGTAGGCCTCGGATCACATGACAAGATTTTGTTACTCTGCCCCCCTTCTTCATAAAACAATTTGGTTCCATCCATGGCTTTGGTTTTCGTAGGACTCGTTTGGTTAGCAAAATGATTATTTCATTAAGAAAATTAATAGCTATTACTGAGAATGAGAGAAGGTGAAATGGAATAGCTATTCCTATTCCTTAATTTAGTAACAACATACATGATTTTATTGAAATTCAACCAAAATTACTAAAAAAAAAAAATCCTGTATTATTTTTTACTTTTTAATACTCAATTAAAAAAAAAAAAAAGAAGCCACCACCCACCGCAGAAACTAAGAATGGTTGAGACCACCTCTGGCGCTTTCCAAGGACGATCGCAGCCAACCCCAATGCAAATTGAAGGTGGCTAGGCCACCCCTGGTTTGCATCAGGGGTGGTTTGGCCATTCTGAAATGTGTTGGGAGTGGTGTGACCACCCCCGGTTTCTGTAATGAGTAGCCAGCCACCCACTACATTTGCAGGTTTTTTTTCCTTTACTTTTTTTTTTTTTTTTTTGTGAAGTTTGAAAGAAAATAAACTATTTTTATGAGCCAATACCGAAAAATTCAACTTTTGCATAAAGTTGAAGAAAAAGATGTGATCTGCTGCCTAGTGACTGCAATTGTAACCATTTTAGTCATTTTTTTTTTAATTTTTTTCCCTGAGAGGATAAATACTATTCGCCTCCACAAGAGAAATGCTTAAGTTTTTCAGTATCATTATCCCATGGTCACACGTTACTTCAGAATCAAATATTTAGAAAAAAATTTGAAAACCCTATCATTTCTATTCGCACAATTGGAAAGAGGGCATTGGCTCAGCTAGCTGTTTAAATCAACTTGCAAATAGGAGTCATTAATTATTCTATTTTACTCTTTGTTTTAAGAATAAAAATTTCCTCCAAACCAGTCCGGGGAAATATATCTTCCAACCCATGTAAAATAGTACCAAGTATCTGTAAACATTTAAAATGCACATTAAATTTATTCTAAGTTATCCCAAAAAAAAAAAAACCATTTGATATGTGTATTAAGGCCAGCATCAGAAACTAATTATCATACATATCAAAAAGCCTAATTGAATGGGTGACCAGTTGATTTTGGTCCAATATTTTACAACATTATCCTTAAAGACAAATCGCAAACGAATCGATCGCCCATGCCATATCCTATTTATATGCTTCATTATTTCCATAATTAACTATGATTAATAATATTATATACTCGATCGATCAGTGGAAACAAAATCCAGCAGTTAGATGAACAACCACTATATTTATATAATACAAAAATCAATTAAGCAGACTTAGAAGCAATGTGAAACAGCTTCGGGAACATGAGGCGTGCTTAATTTTTATGGTACCAAGAAAGGAAGAACTTGGATTTCCCACTAATTTTTCTATTTTTGGGTTGTTCTTGATACAGTCATTATGTCTAATATTTTATTAACTTTCAAAGTTTAGAATTATATGAACTACGTATATTATAATACTATGATTATATAATAATACGTTAATAGAAAGGGGGGAAAAAAAAATCATACAAAATAGATGGGTTTTTTTTTTAATTTATTTAATTATTGAGTTTGTTTTATGGTTTTCAACTGGTCCTGCTTTTGTTTATGTCATGTTGAGGATGTAGTTGTCTACGTGACATATTTTGTCCGTTTGTCGGCCTAGCAAAACAGCGGGAATATTGGCTGGCTGTTTTCACTGGCTTGTATATGTATATACAAACAGTTTTCTTTGATGATTCTTGCTTGAAATGTCAACTTAATTTTCTCCATTTTTGTGCTTATCATCGCTTATTTATTACATTTTATTCATCTTATCTTATCTTTCTTGTATAAACACCAAATATAATGAAGATGAAAATATTGTATATCTTTAATTTAAATCAATTTCATTCACTTTTCTATTCATTCTAACGTACATAACGTCCACGATCCACCTCCGAACTCTCAACACTAGAGTCTTCAAAACTAACGAAGACAGTGACTCTGGTAATTTTGTCAATAACAAGAGAATAAAAATTATTTATTGTGAATGATTATATTATTTTTTGATATTTTAAGCTAGGTATCTACTTTCTATTAGAAGATGCAAAACACCTAGTTTACACTACAACCCGATTAAAGTTATTCTCATGTATATATTTCTTGCATATTCAAATTTCAAATCATATTCTATTTAATTAGAAAATATATATATATTGTATTTAGCATGCATATAAGGTCAATGTAGAAAAGCATAATCTTGCTGCGTCAATCTCTATATATGATTTGCTCGATGCATCTTCTTTTATATATATATATTCTAAACCAATCCACACTTGTCCCATGCAACTTTCTAAAACTAGGAACATGTTATATATATATATATATATATATATATATATATATATATTCTGCTGAAGTCAATCAGTTTTTTCTGGACCTTTTCCCACTGATCTGCAGAATGGATGCATACTTGATCCCCACACCATGCAATAATTTGATGAGAAGGTCTTTTTTGAAAGAAAAAAAATAAAATGATTTTGTCAGTTTCGATACTTTTCAGCTCTTTCTCCACCTAATACATTTACTTGATAGAATAGTTGAAGATAAGTTAATTAAAATATCTTAAACTCAACATTAAAAATGCTTAGCATATTATAATATTTAATTGTTACAATTTTCTTACAAATTAACATCGCTGACGTGAGTAATTAAGTATGTATCACGTGGTGAGAAAATTAATTGACAAAATTTGACAAATAAATTTAATTATTTAGTGAATAGTGTAGTAAATAACATGCACAGAACTCTTTAAACATAGGGTTGAGTTCCTAGATTAACTAATCATCATATAATTGATCCCAATCGTTTGATATAAATATATTTGGGTTATTACATATTTATTAGAAATAATTACAAATTTGCATGAATGTGTTTCGAGTAATACTATAAGGCTTCTTAGAGTCCTCCTAAATATGATACGGCTGTTAAAATTACCGTTGAATTTGAGATGTAATTTATTGACTTTTAATCTATTGATAATTTTTAAAATCACATCACATTTGAGATGACTCTAAAAGAACTTTAAGAAAACTTATAACATTACTCATATGTTTCGTATTCATTCAATCTTTAAGAGTGTATAGTACTGTGATTTCACACATGAAAAGTGCTACTTTAAATTTAACAGTAAAGAATATATTGTTTAAAAGTGTGTTTTTGTCAAATTATTGCGATTTTAAAATGACAAAAAAAAAAAAAATTGAGTTTATAGATAGCAAATAAGAAGGTGTCTTCTTAAAAAAGTAGACAAATAAAAAGGGTGGCTTTTAACTTAGAATTGATGTGGGCACTCGATCAATTAATGCCCACATAATATTTTGTAATGTTTCTGATCAACATGACTCATTCGTACTGTTGAGGCTGAGATAAGTCAAATCAAATCTAAACCTACTTAATTAGGTCTATTCGAATGGTTGAAGATATTTTCCTGTACAGGGTGGGGCTGGGGGCCATTAATGACCATGTTGATTTGGTTTCATTAGCATTATAATGGGTGTTGTTAGAATATAATACAAATTAAACAATTAAATTAAAAACTTTTTTTATTGGTTTAAAATTTTAAAATAAGTAATAATTTAATATGGTATTAGAATCACAATTTATCTCATATTCAATTAAACATTTAACATGTTGGCGTCATTTGTTGAGAAAGAGTTTAAGTTCATATTTGAGGAGATAGAAGGGTTAAAATATTAATTAAATGATCAGATTCGTTAAAGTTTTTGAATCTGTAGTAATTTAATATAAGGAAATGTTAGGTGTTCTTTTAGTGTTATCTTTCCAACTGTGATGTGGTTTTTAAAATCACCAATAGATTAAAAGTCAATAATAATAATTTCAAATTCAACAATAATTTTAAAAATCACATCACAATTAGAATGACATTAAAAAAATACTAAAAACACATCTATCATTTCCCTTTAACTTAATATCAAAGTCATATGTACGTTAAGTTTCAACCCATATTTTACAATTTACTATCTATTTCGATTAAATATTTTATACGATTGAATTTCAAACTCATAAAATAAGTAATTATTTAAAGATGTTGAAGCCGTAAGATCAAAGCTATGATAAAGACGAGTGTACGTAGCACTAGTACTACCAAGATCGAGACATAATTAATAAAAGTAGTTAATTAATGTTTAAGATTTCAACTATAATTTGAATGCCTACGTTGTCATAACATATGAAAACATGTGTTCAAACTTCAAACAGATAAACGACACAAGAAATCATCCTTAATTATCTGAAATATTTAAACATTTCTGTCCAATACATTTTCTGTGCCACAGAGCATCTTTGACATGTGGAGGAGAAATGCTGATGAATTTCTGAAATTTCAAATCCATCGTTACAGTGTATGCCTTGGAGTTATCTTGGAAATCTTTTGCTGGAGTCAAAGAAAGTGGCCCTGCGCATTTATATGCACAGAGACCAACATATGTAATCTTAATTAGTGCTAATTACTTCATGTTTTAAGTAGAGTTTAAGGTTAATGAACATGATGGAACCCTAGAGGCATGCACGTGAGGCAAAGGACAAATTGTTTAGGTTTAAACTTTGGCCCCCACAAGATCTCATTAAGTGGGATTAGCAGCTTGGAGCTACTGATTTACGTGTCTGCTTAGTGCTTATATATATATATATATATATATATATATATATATATATATATAATCTCGAAACCCCATAATATTGGTTTAGAATTTTGGGCCCTAGTTCTTCAGAAATCGTATCCACATATAGATCATCCTGTCTAGGACTCCACAGTGTAATAACTTGTTAAATTCTGAGAAAAAACAATTATTGGTCTCTTCCTATTAATGTTAGCTACTTTGCCTCAACATTATTTATACCTTCATTCTTTTTGGTTATGGGATGTATAGTATATACCTCTGTCACTATGCATCATGTACTTACATGCCTGATGCCTGCCTCTTCACAAATAAATTCCAAAAGATGGTAGGGCTGGCAATATGATTTATCTCTCGAATTCGACTAAAACAAAATTAATAAGTTAGAGTTGAGGGTCCGATCCATTTAATTAAATGAATTGAATTAAGCTTGATTTATATAGTTTTATACTCGAGTAGTTATAGAAATCTCTTTTATGTTTTTTCAAGAATGATGTGGCTCTTAAAATCACCATTAAGTATTTATAATCGATCATTATTGAATTTTGATTAAATTGTAATTTTAAAATCTACTTCATTTTTAGATGGACTTATATAATTACTCTCCTATACTTATGTCTCAACACGACCTGAATCCAAAACGAGACACTATAACTGACAATTTTTTATACGATCTATGAACCCAACACGAGATTAGTAGGTTAAGGTTGAGGGATCTGATTCATTTAGTTAGATTAGTTGAGTGAAGATTGATTTATATAGTTTTATACACATGTCTTAATACAGCCTGAACCCAAAACGAGACACTAAGCTGACAATTTTTTATACAACCTAGGAATCTAATACTAAATAGGGTTAGTTATGGTTAATCTATATTATCTTATACTTATATCTTGACACGACCTAAACTTAAAACGAGACACTGGAGTTAACAATTTTTTATACGACTCGCGAACCCAACATAAAATTAGTATGTTAAAGTTGAAGGATCTAACCCATTTAATTAAATAGATTGAGTTAAGGTTGACATATATAATCTTATACGCATTTCTTAATGTGATTCAAATCTAACAAATGAAGACAAATTGCCAACAAATGAACACAAATTGCCAACGGTAAAAGACAGCAAGAAACAGCTCAAACATGGTGATGCAATCATTCCTCTATTTCCTCTCCTGACTAGTTTTTTTTGGGTGTTTGCTCATGTGAATAAATAGTGTTTGTTTGATTGATGCTTTGGTAGCTCGAGTTTGTCCTTGAGCGCACTAAGAAGCAAGGGGTCTTAAATATGGGTCCTTGGCTTCCCCTTTGAAAGAAGTGTCATTGCTTCAATGCACAAACAATTCCACTTGCTGCACTTTTTGCTGGCCTTTCCCACAACACAGATTTCCATCTAAACTTATCATGGGACCCTTTGCATCAATTTCTTCTCTATCACCTGCCACAAGCATGAAAATAAGCAAAGAACAATCCAAAAATCATCTAGGCTTTTAGAGAATTGTTCTTTTCAATATAATTGGGCCTCACACCCCCATCTGTTGCTCCCCACTCCCTTGCTTCCAATCTTGCTGACATGTCATGCAGCAACTGTGTTCTTTTTCCATTTTTTGGCCATGTGGGTATTTAGTATGAGTCTAATCTGTCTGCTTCTTGTTGGCTACGTTGCTTTCCCAAATTAATTAAAAACAGATATTTAAATGGGGCATATGAAAGCAAAGTTAACATGCAATTTGCTTCTATGTCACCATTCTTGTTGGGATTATGTTAAGGTTTGTATATATATATATATTAACTTTAACTTTATCTTTTTTAATTAATCAGATTAGAACTCTCAACTTTAACGTAATAATTTCAAGTTGAGTTCGTATCGAATTCGCGAGTCGTGTTAAAAATGGTTAACTTTTGTGTTGCGTATCGGGTTTAGGTCGTATCGAGACATAAATATAAAATTATATGGGTTAGTTTTAACCCAACTAATTTAATTAAACGGGTCAAATACTTTTCAACCCTAACTTATTAATTTGATGTTGAGCTCGTGTTAAGTATGCGAGTTTAATAAAAAAATGGTTGCCCGACTAATTATAGATCAACAGAGTAGACTAACTCTTTTTTTTTTTTTTTTTTTTAAACAATGTACAATTTCATTGCAAACCTAACAAATTACAGAAAGACAAGATAAAATAACAGATCACATAAACCCAAACAAGATAGACTAACTTGATGCAATTATAAGTTGCTTTCTTCATCCTCTCTCTTTCTCATTTACTTTTTGTTCTTTTGTACTTAGATTAACCCGTGACCTACTCCAATTTCATACCAATCTTCAGCACCTGCTGAAGATTAGAGAGACAAATATATATATATATATATATATATATATATATATATATATATAGTAGCCTGAGCTAGCTAGGGCAATTTTGAGTTGATATGTTTGACTATTTTTTATGCATAAGCCAATCGGATTGAGGTATATAAAACATTATTTCCTTCTTTACTTTAATAGTCCTTTTAGTCACTAGCTCAATTATTCAAGCTCTCTTATTCATTCAGCACTCCTACTCGTGGAGAGAGAAAATATATGTGTCCTATAAATATATAAAAAATAAATACTTTTTTTTTTTTTACCTCCAAATAATTTTTCTATTTGTAAAATTCAAAAAATACATATTTTTTATAATAGCATTAATAAAGTTTAAACTAATTTTATTTAAAAAAATATGATAATTTTATAAATTACACTCTAAGAATTCTTTATTAATTTGTTAATGTCTTCTAGATTGTATTTTCTATTTTGTAAAAATTATATTATTTAATGAAAGAAAAGAAAAGGACAAAATAATATTTTGATTTGATATTTTAATTATGTACAGAAGAAGTGTAGTGCAAAGGTGAAACGTCAGGTCGAGGGGCCTATTCCGTACCAGGAATGGCCTACTTCTGTGTCGATGTTTTTTGTTAGGTTGAAGTTAACACCGCGTCCAAACACCCCCCCATATGGTGTGGTTAAACCGTGGTCGTCGTGGATCTACGTCGGCCATTTGGCTTAATATAATTACTTCCATGTCCCTGCATGCACAGACAATTACACATGCTTTGTCTACTCAATTACACCCTGTGAACAAGCAGCACAGGGATGTTTATGAATTATGGAGCAGTAATTATTTTTTAAATGGTGCTTTTCCGAGATTTACCAGAACTTTGTTGGCGTAATATTAATTTAAAATATTTCTCTTTTGCCCCTTTTTCAGAACTAAAATTTGACTTAATGCTCTCAGAATTGTACTCGTTTTCATTTATTTAATAGATAGAGTGAGATGCATGTGTTGAATTCCTTTTTTATTTCATGGTTTCTGCATTGTATAATATTTTTATGTTTTACATAACATAAAATATTCCTAATTTTCTCATCTTATTGATGGTATGTTTAGCGTTGCGATTTCATATACAAAAATGTGATTTTCAAATCAAATCATAAGAAATTAATTATTTGAGATTGTGTTTTTAAAAAATTAGGATTTCAATTTTAAGGTTAAAATGTGATTTTAAAAACCAAATTACGATTTTTTTTTCAAACGCTTAACTACGTTTTTAAAAATTGCGTTTTCAAATCAATTGCATATCTTAAAATCACGTTTTCAAATCGCTCTTTTTGAAATCGCAAACTCAAACGGACCTAAAACCCACAAATCTACCAAAATATTTTTTAGGAGGAGAAAATTATTGAAAAAAAAAAAAAAAAAAAAAAAAAAGTGTCTTGGCCTAACGTTCACATTTCTTTTCAAGCTTTTTCGGGAAAATGTGTTTTGCCCTTTTTTTTAAGAGCAAAGAAAAAAAATGTATTTTTTGAGTTTTTTTACCCTATGGGTCAATTTTTGCTTTGCTCATTTTTCTGTATGGTAAAAGTACTTTTTAAATTCTTTAATACAATCTTAAACGGTTATTTAAATTAAATGGTTCAAATTTTGTCATTTCACAATTGATTATCATATTTACTTTCACAAGGAAAGGAATTGGAGTCAGTTTGGTCACCTAGTGAGGGATACGCGAAAGGTCTTACAATCGCTCTCAAACCGGAGTTGTCACTATGTGAATCGAGATGCTAATATTGCGGCTCATGTCTTGGCAAAGATAGCAATACAATAAGTCATAGATAGGATATGGGTGAAGGAAACTCCAAATTGTACTGCTCCTTTTCTTTGATTGATTTATAATAACTACAATTTTATAAAAATAAAAAAAACTCAAGACTTATGAAAATGCGGATCATAAAACTGTTCTTTGTCATTTAACTTGAAGTAGAGAGAATCATTATCCTCATTTAACTTAAAATGTATATGGATAGACCATGTAAATTTGCTAAAATGGTATTTTCATTTTCTTTGATAGGATATATAATAGAGTGGATATCGGGAACTTAAATTCTAGCTTTGAGTAAATGCATGATTATCTATTAAGATGTCCACCATTGTCAACTTTGTCATATAATATAATACGGTACTAAATGCTTAATCATTAAAAACACTATTGTCAACTTTTTGATATTAAGATTCCCACTAAGCTCCGTTAGCTTGTACTAATTTCATTTAAAAAAATAATAATTAAAAAAAAAGAGATGAAGAATTGCAAGGGAATTAAGCGTGTCATTTTGATGGGCGGCACCAAACCTTCCGAATGATATTTATCTTTTCACCGACGCAGAAAAATGTCAAAGCAAGAGAAATGTTATGAGAAGTTTTAGGAAGCTAAATAAATAAATAATTTTTTTTTTTTTTTTTTTAAACTGATGTGGTTGATCTTGAGTGACAGATAAAGGAGAGGGAATTGTATTTTTTTAATTAAAATTTTTTCTGGGTTTATTTGTTTGAATCTCTAGCACCTCTCAAATGCTAATTAGTAAATACTGTTATAAAATTAATAATATAACATAAAAAATTAGCCTTCAAATTAATAGTTGTAAAAAAATAAAAATAAAGCTGATTCACCTACCACATTATTCATCACATAACATTTTTATAGCAATTTTTCAAATAATCGTAGTTATGAAATAAACATAGTAAATTAACCTAAAATATTAGAAAGAAAGCAGTGCAGAGAGAGCATAACAAAGTGAGAGGAGGGAATTGCGATTGATAAAACACTAGTAGCAGAGATTAAAAAAAAAAATCGATGAATTAATGACTTAGCAGCGGATAGAGATGTGATTAATGAGAATTTGTTATAGATCTGAAACTGATTGGGACGGTGACTTTTCGTAAATATTGTCTTACAATAATTCGAGAGGCTATTATGTATGTCATAAATAATGTTTGAGTTATGAAGATTTCAAATTATATCTTTGGCATTGTATGGAGCATTTTGCTTCATTTGATTTTTTTTGACATATCCACACAAAGAAAGGGAAGGGGACATACGAACTAGTGACATTCGCTTTATTAGGCGTGATCCACAGCCGATTGAGCTAGCCCTTTAAAACCCATTTGATTGTTATATCAATGAAGAGATAATGCATTTAAAATAAGTAAATAAACATAGTATTTATTTGGGTAAGAATTAGGATTGACCAATGCATAGATCATAAAAGGCTTAGAGGTGCAGTATAAATACAATTAAAATTTGAATGGACAAAAATTTATTTCAAATCGGTATAGAGAAAATATTCTCCGACTCATATAAAATAGTTCAACAATACCAAAGTGAAAAATTGCTGGGAATTAACTCAAAATTTCTGAGTTATCATGAACTTTCATATTGCATTGATCATTATCAAAATCTACATAACATATAAATTCAGAACTCTTGTACTCTGACGGCAGAGGGATGCCACAATGAACAACATACAACCATATTACAACCCCACAAAAAATATCTTGTGTATTACAATCTCACAAAAAATTTCACACCACACAACAAAAATCACAAAATCCCCGTTGCACCGGAGAGGTCTGGGTTGGGCTCTGGCGTCTTCTCCGGCGTCGGGCTGGTCTTCGGCAAAATCTAGGATGGACTCCAGCGTATTGGACTCAGGTGTATTCAGCGGCAAGACCTCTACTGCCGCCTGAGAGAGAGATGGAGGAGAGGGAGAGATCAGAGAGAGAGAGAAAGGGAGTAAGGGTATGAGGGAGGGCAGGGAGGGCGCGCCGCTGGAGAGAGAGAGAAAGAGAGAGAGAGAGGGAGGGAGAGAGAAAAATGAGGGGTTTTGTGATTTTGGTAGAAAGAGTTTTTAATCACGCGTTTTGCTTCTTATTTTAGTTTGTGTAATAATCCTAGTTGTCAAATGCTCATTGGTGGGCAAAAAAGAGGTACTTTACACCACCTCCTTATAGAAGTTATTCTCATCTATAAATATTTAAAAGAGACATTAAAATTAGTCTAAATTAGTAAACTGTTATTAATAAAATTAATAATTTAATATATTTTTTTAAATGTTTATAAACACTTAACACTATTTTATATGAGTTGAAAAATATTCTTTTTATACCAATTTAGAAGAGATTTGTGTCCATTTTGAATTAATCAATAATAAATTTTGGATAGAATAATAATTTTTACTGACACAATGGAAAGTACATTAGAAAGTATTGAAATAAAAGTAGAAATGTGTATATGGCATTTATCCCAAAAGAGTTATGCTGTAAACGCTTTTATTTTCATTCTCTCTTTATGTGTCGGATCAAAATTTAAAAATAATTCATTTTAAACTTTATAATAATTTTAAAAAATAAAATAAAATTCTCTTGTCAAAAACTTGACCACACCCTGCACCCACACCACAGGGGCATGCAGTAGATTCTGAGAAGGCTGGGAAAAGATAAGGAAGCAACCAACGCCACGTGGGCAAGACGCAGACGAGGTTGGACGCACGTGCCGTAAGTTAACCCTCGTCATCAAAAAAAGCCTATAAAGACTACCCCCCTCCCCTACGAACACAGAAACCTCCATGCAATAATAACCCCAAAGGTTAAAGTTACACCCAGTCTCATATTAATCCTCCGTACACCCAACCTTAAATACCCCTCAACCACCTCGTCTCTTTTCTACTCCTCCTCCTCCCTCCCCCCTCTCTCTCTCACCACAACACCTGCTCTTCTCTCTCTCTCTCTCTCTCTCTCTCGCTCGCTCCTGCTCCTTTATTTTCTTCCAGTACGGACTTTTATTATTATTATTATTATTTTCTTTCAGAAAGCTCAGAAACCCTAATTTTCAGGTCCAAGTTCAACGCTAAAAGCCTGCAGCCTTTCATTACGCGCATTCAAGGCGTAGCTATGAGTCTGTGCCTCCCTCCCCTCCCCACTCTCGCAAGTATCTGATTCCGAAAACAGTCGCTAGGCACCAAAACAGTGCCGGATTCTTATTCCTTTTTTTTTTATGCTTTTTTGACCGGGGGGGGGAGTGTTTGGGAGTTTTGGTGCGTTTAAGGATGTTAGACTCCGACAGCGAGCTGAGCTTCGACGCAGTTAATTCCGGTTACAGCTCAATGAGCAGCGAGAGTTGCAGTAGCTTCAGCCGTCTCTCGTTCGAGCTCACAGTCCCGACGACGTCGCATTCCTCGCCGGAGAGCCTGACCCTAAAGCCCCACCGTTCCTCCGACTTCGCCTACTCGGCCATCCGCTCCGCCACTTTCCGTCGCCGGACGGCCGGCGGTTTGACTTTCCGGGACTTTCGTCTGGTCAGAAGGATCGGCGCCGGAGACATAGGTACCGTCTACCTCTGCGCCCTCCGCGACTGCGAACTCTCGGGCGACGACGATCAGGAGCAGTGCTTGTACGCGATGAAGGTGGTGGATAAGGACGCCCTGGCGAAGAAGAAGAAGGTGCAGAGGGCGGAGATGGAGAGGAAGATTCTCAAGATGCTCGACCATCCCTTCTTGCCCACTCTCCACGCCGAGTTTGAGGCATCGCATTTCTCTTGCATTGTCATGGAGTTTTGCTCCGGCGGTGACTTGCATTCCTTGCGCCACAAACAGCCCTACAAGCGTTTCTCTCTCACCTCCGCAAGGTACTTTTCTTCTCAAAGCGTTTGAAATTTTTTTTAAAAAAAAAATGCTTCATTTTTGTTTTTTGAAGTTTACGAGGAAATTTCCAATAGTTGTTATCAATTTCTATGCTTTTATATATTTGCTTTGATTTTTGCATGTTTTGATTCTGGGTGTTTTGTTTTCTTCTGCTGCGAGGGCTGTGAGAGGTTTCTATCTCGTCTGCTTTCGCAGTTTTGTTAAGTCTTATTCGTTTGAAGATTTTCTTTTGACTTTTTCTAATCTTCTCTAATTTTTCTATCTTTTTTTTAATCATATGCATCGCTTTCGATTTTACCTTTTTATGCTTTGAAGCTATAAGATTTTCTCGGATCATTTCTCTGACTTGGCCGCAAATTTCCATTTAATGACAATTTTCTATTAATGGACATCATAGAAACACCTCCATTTGGTTACCTCTTGATGAAATTTACTAGATCAGGCATTTTCGCTAACCACTTTTCGATGCTTTTTGTTTTTTGTTTGTCTTGGAGAAGAACACCGTTTGGTTCCCGAGAAATTTCAAAGTGTCAAAATTTTCTTTCTACTGTTTGGCTTGGAAGAATTATAATTTTTCTATTTTTTATTTTTTTTTCTAGGTTTTATGCTGCCGAGGTTCTCGTGGCATTGGAATACCTCCATATGTTGGGAATAATCTACAGGGACCTGAAGCCTGAGAACGTTTTAGTCAGATCGGACGGTCACATCATGCTCTCGGACTTTGACCTCTCCCTCTGCTCCGATGCGATCGCGGCCGTTGAATCTCCATCTTATTCTCCAGATCCCGCGACCACACCGAGCCCGTCCCACGCCCGCGCCGTACCCGCACCCTTCTCCTGCCTCTCCAACCGTCTCTTCCGGTCACGAAAGGTCCAGACCTTGACCCCAAACCGGCTCTTCGTGGCGGAGCCAGTGGGCGCCCGGTCCTGCTCCTTCGTTGGGACCCACGAGTACGTCTCACCAGAGGTCGCGTCCGGCGGGTCCCACGGAAACGCTGTTGACTGGTGGGCCTTCGGGATCTTCGTCTACGAGATGATCTACGGCCGCACTCCCTTCGCGGCTCCATCTAACGAGACCACCCTGCGCAGCATCATAAAGAAGCCCCTGGCCTTCCCCACGCTCAAGCCGTCCAGCGCGCTTGAGCTCCACGCGCGTGACCTCATCTCCGGGTTATTAGTCAAAGACCCAGCTAACCGACTCGGGTCGAAGCGCGGAGCCGCCGACGTCAAAAAGCACCCTTTCTTCACAAACCTCAACTTCGCCCTCATCCGCTCGCTCACTCCGCCGGAGATCCCCGGCCTAAAAAGTCTCAAAACGAGGTCGTTGCCGAGCAATAGTAGTGCGCAATTCACTGCGTTCGAGTACTTCTGAGCCAAGGGCGGGATTCGCGCCACGTGTCAAGTAGGTCCTGCCAGATTTTGTCTCTGGCGGGTGACAGCGACATGTATATTCGAGCTGTCTTTTTTTTTTTTTTTTTAACGTATCGTTACGTGACTTTTTATATGGTCGAGGATATATACAATATGGTTTTTTACGTAAATACGTCGGAATGTGAGGTGGATTAAATATAATATTATATTGGGAGGGGTCTGAGCAAATAGTAACCCGACAGGATTGAACCTTGGGAAAACACTGGGGGATCATATGCGCGTTTAACGTTGCCAAATCACGGCATTGATTATGCCATAGGTGCTCTCTTACTTTATATGGAAAGGCTTGGGGAATGTGGAAAAAGGTGGGAGCCGATGACCTTAGAATAGGATATAACTGTATTACTGATGGACTGGAGACTACTTTTTTTTTTTTGTCTTTTGAATCATTTTCCGACCGTCCAAACAAAATCTTGCATGGAAAATATGTGGTGTTGCTCTCTTTTCCCGCCAAAAAAGAAGAAGAAAGTTGGAATAATGGGCAAATATGTAACTACGACTTCGTAAGTTGGAGTCCTTTTGCGAACACTGATTGATGCTGTCTAGACTAGGAGGAAAGAGAAAAAAAGAAAAATTTGATGCTGTCTCCTCTGGGGCTCGTGGAACTTTCCTACTTTTTTTTGTTTATGAATTCTGGATGGAGTTGTTGTGCTTCGTGTAATTCGATCCAATCAACATGGGTAGCGTATAATTATTAGGTAATTTTGATATGATTTGTAAATTTTATATGAACTCAACATGAAAGCAATATGTTTGGGTGAAGGAGTTTAATCCGTTTAATTAAATGAATTGGGTTACAACTCGATACACGATATTTTAGATTAAAAGTATTTATGCAACTTACAAATTCAACATGAAATTAGCATGTTAGATTCAAATGATATAATCTATTTACTTGAAATGAAGATCTGATTTTGAAAAAACTTATCTTCAAAATGAACAGATCCAGCCGGGAACGCGGTAGCGTTGGCAACTAGCGAGGAGGGAGACAATGGTTGCGTTTTTGGAGAATCGGGGATAAATCATCAAATATGATAGATAAAGCATCGCAGGAGATTAGAAGATCTAGATAAAACTCTAGAGAGAAAAAAGTTCTCTCAAAATAGAGAAACTCAGTAACTGGAATAGTAAAGAGCAGAAAGTGAGGGGGGAGGAGGAGGGAAACTAAATCTGATTTAATTATCCTCCTCCTCAGCCGACTTTTGTTTAAATAATAATAATAAATGATTAATGTGATAAAAAGGAAGAATAAGATGCTAACTTTTGTAAGAGAAAAATATATTTATAGTGGCTTTCAAAGGTTTAAATCTCCCTTCTAATTTATCATTATTATAATTTTAAACACACGCACAGTCTAATGTCTATAGCCGTCCTAGCTATATCAACTTTTTAAGGCTATAAGTCGGTCAATTAAATCTGTCTCAATTTTGCAATTTAGATTACAAACCGAAGTCCCCTGCTACAAGTTTTCCTATATAAAGATGTTTTTTTACATGTTTCCAAAGTCAGGCTACGAAAATCGAGCATTGCCTGCCACAAAATTATATAAAGCTGATACTATTAAACTTAAAAAGATGTTGCAAGCAATTCCATTTCAAGTATATTATATACCTTGAAGCAATTTTCTCGATGGTTGGACCTACTATTAGCCACCTACAAAATAAGAAAATTTTTAAGGAAAACTTAAGTTTAGTCCCTCCTACTTCCAATAAATTTTTCTTAAACTTTTAAATCTCTCAATTTGTACTTCTGAACTTTCAATTGCTCTTAATGTGGACCCCTCCATCAATACCAAAAAGACCAAAATATCCTTGATTTTTGTTTTTTATTTTTTAATAAAAAAAAACATTTTAAAATGAAGGGTAAAGATAAAATTTTATACAAAAATTAGAGGTATAAACGTCATGTAACGTTTAAAGTTTGACGGATGGGTCCACATTAAGAGCAATTGAAAATTCAAAGGTCTAAAGTGAGAGATTTGAAGGTTGGAGGGGGAGAGAGGTTTGTCAAATCGCGTGTAAGTCAAGGGAGCTAAATATGTAGTTTAAGTAACAGTTAAGATTGAATCTTAAAATTGGCTTATTATTATAAGCTTTTAATAGGAGAGAAAAAATAAAGAGGAATTTTGAAAGATTCAATCTTGACCGTTGCTTATAGTACAACATACATGTTGTTATTAAAATATCAACATGTAAGCCGAATCCTTAAAAACGGCCCTCGATGCTTGACACGTGGTGGGCTTGCAGCTATCTAACTAGCCCTCCAATAATTTTCCATTTAGTGGGGGTGATCGAGTGGGGCTCGGGTAGCTTATATCCACTCCTAGATAGATTACGCGTTTTACATTACATGATTCATTCAGCCTGCCCCCCATCTCCTTGCAATAGAACATCTTACAACAACTTGCATGCTTTTGCCATACCGAAATGAGATGTTAAGATATTGCATTTATGTCCTCTCTATTTTGCCACTTCAATTTCATTACATATTTACTTGTTTTGATCCCATCAATGTAAGTGTTAGGCTCCTTTAACGGTATAAAAGCAAACGTATTAACAGACGATTCATAATATAAAATGCTTAAAATTATTTCATTTTTATGTCATGTCACAACAAAAAGAATATATTATTTAAAAAGTTTTGACAAACAAATATAAACAACCCTAAAGAAGTGATCTTACGCCATTACTTGCCAAAAGAGATCAACAAAAATACAAAGTCTTTAACTAATTACTTTATGCATGAGACAAGTTTGTTCCTTAACAAAGCGGTAAAAAGAGAAACACCTTTGCGGATTACTTTCAAATCTCACTTCTATAAATAGAAGAATACTTGGAAACATTCAAACTTTAAGACTAATGAAGAAAAATCTCCCACAAATTCCGTAGCCGTCGATTAACATCTAGGGGGACCCTCATTGATATGCGCCGCTTAGAGGGCGGGACAAGTCGTGGTGGGAGCAAAAGTCTAAGCATCAAGCGGCTTGCTTTATTACTTTTTTTTTAAAAAAAAAAATTATATTTAGTAATTATTTTATTATTGCATCATTGGATGATAATAATTTAGTTGAATACATAGGATAACTGGATTTTGCAGAAGCCGAGGTTGAGAAACAATCTTAGGCCCACGCGCTGACGAGGGGTTTTAGGAGCACGTACGAATCATAGTATGTCGTGTGGAACCAATCATTGGTGTTGGGTGGATTTTGTTGTGTAATAGAGTGGGGAAAAGTAAAGGTGAGTGACAACACATGGAGGTGTCCATGTGACCACCTGCCAACCAGGCAGCCCTACTAGCTCACTTTAAAGCGCTGTCCCCCTTCTTGTCCCAAGCCCCGGGTCCCACCCAACGCCCGGCAGAAGGTGGACCCACTTATCCAATCAAATCCTCACACGTGGCAAATATTCTTCAACTCCCCAAGTTCCCGGTTCCCTCCGTCTGAGTGCATGACTAATTTGCATGTGCGTCCATTTAGCTTTGTTGTTTGGACGTTGAGAAAGGGTCGATGAGTGGGAGAGCACACACAGAGGGACTTGAAGGAGACTGGATGGATGATGATGATGATGATGATGCATCGTGCATGGCTATATATGTCAATGATATAAAGGGAAAGAAAAGAAAAGAAAAGCTTGAGAATGATGATGGTGCTGATTGCATAGAAGAAAAGACATGGTATGATTGAAGAAGACAGGAATAATGATCAATGTAAACGGTAATGGGAGTAGGCTTCACAGTGTATTGCATGGGCTGGAATGTTCTTTTTTTTTTTTTTTTTTCTTTTTAACGGTTCATTTTTAAATAAATAAATAAATAAAAAGTTAAAGAGTATTTTTGATTTTTTGCTAAGACATATGGCCACTCCAAACTAGCCGTAGGAGTGGCTGAACCACCCAATTAACCATGCCAGGAGTAGTAAGAGTGGATCGATCACCACACATATACCAAGTGTTTGGGGTTGGCTCATAACCACTAAAGTCACTTTTTCTTTTTTGGCATTGTTTACTAGATGTGGATCATTCATTTTAAATGAAGGGTTAAAAAAACTGTATTGCATGGGATTGAAATCCATTGGTGTAGATAAAGGTATTTAATGTAACAGATAACATGCTTAGTGTTGGTTATATGGGTAAATGTTGTCACTAAAATCTAGAAATGGGTGAGTACTAGTATTGTCTTGACTTAATGTATAAGATCTATTAAACATTTTTAAAAAAATCTAGTGAGAGAAAGAAGCCATAAAGATAAGGACACAATTTTCCTCTTAATTAACTATGTTGAACTATGTTTCAAGGAACTTGGTTCAACTTAATTGGGAAACGAAAGGAAAAATAGTATGACACATGGCAGGCGGTTAATTATTATAATATGTTGTGATGATGAATAAGGTAAGATTTTGATCTAGAAAGGTTTTTAATTATGCATGTTAAAATAAAAGTCAAACTATTCAATACTTGGCCCCATTGAAAAGAATGCCTCCCCAAAAGAAAGTCATCCCAAATCTCTCTTACCCATGAATATATGTCTTATTTATTTTAATTTTCCTATAATTAATTCAGTTTCCATGAAATATATATATATTTTAACAGAGAATTTTTTTATTTGGGTTAAGAGAGAGAGAGAGAGATGGGGACTTGGACAGGAAAAGTTTCCTAGTTACTGAGATATGATTGAGCAAAAAGGAAAATGCCAGCTATATCGGGTCTTAATTGTTTGACTATTTTATGAAGTGTAAAAATCGAAGTCAGCGACCAAGATGGCAAGATTGAACATCTTCACCTAACTTACAACAATTTTTTTTTTGGATATCGATCTGCCAACATGCATGTTAGCATTGATTGTGTTGTTCTATTTTTATGACAACACGTACATACCATAAAATTTATGATTTTCCATAGATTAAATGGTGAACTCTCTTGGTTAAATTTCGTCAATATTTTATTGGATCAGGTCATGGTTAATGAATCTTCAGTAGAAGTAGACAAAATAGCTATCAAAAAAGTATAAATTTTTTATTTAGCTATTCATTTTTTTATACACACTCCAACAGATTCTTAATTATATTTTTTGTTTTATTTAAATATTATAGATAGTATGAAAGAAAGAGGAGAAGAGAAAGAGTAAAAGAAATAAATGAGAAAAAAAAAATAATAAACAAAGTTTAAAATGTAAATAGTAAATAGGCTAATCAGTTATTTACCGTTCACACTAGAAGAAAAATCAAGAACTTAACTATTCTGCTGGAGAGAATAAAAGCCTCATAAGCTTTTAACTATTCTTTTGGAGATGCTCTAAAGAGAGTATTTTACAGCCTTCGATAAAAAACTAAACTGACAACTCAACTTTTCTCACAAATAAGAAACACGTGTCACTTAATTGATTAAATTAGTTTGTATAATTAGCTACGAATTAATGAAGTTATTGCAAATTTATGTCCCTATTTATAATTGCGGTGGGCTTTGTTTTTGGGCACTACTAATAATTACCCTTCTCTCTGTTATGAGTTTTTCTCTTGAGTTGATTTTTTTTATTTCAGGTACTTCTTGAAAATTTTTCTTTTAATTTTTTAGTCCAATTATTCAACGAAAAAGAAAAGAAAAGAGAGAGCTGCTACATATGCTCCTAAGTACATATTTTTTGACATAATAGGAAAATTCATCACTCTTGCCACCCACTTCTCGGTCGTCTCTGCTGTTCACCAGCAATTCATCACTGCTATTTCCCCCTCCGTATCAGACTTCCAACTTCCATCATCCGTCGTGTACGGTGTCCCTTCACGCCCGGAGTTCTTCACACGTCACACTTCAATAGGCCCATTCCATGCTAACATCCAAGTTTACATTCGCATGACGCCAAATTCTCACTTGTTTAAAATGCATTTGGTTGTAATCAAAGGTCTCAAGGTCGAGTCACACTTAGATTTTGCTTCTTGTCACAGTGGATATACTCCAGTCAAAAAAAAAATCATTTCCTCTATCTTAGTAGTTTGAGGAGGATGTTAGAACCATATTTTTTTCATTTAAATTTGATTGGAATCAAATCTTACCAAAGTGTATTCTTTAACCTACCACGGTTTTTTTTATAGACAGAAACCTCTATATTGTATACATGGATAATATGTAATTCTTCGCACAATTCACAATGGTGCACGTTTCTAACACTGAACTATTTCAAAATTTATTATGTTTTTTCTATCACTTTTGCTTTCGCTATAAATCTCATATTTCATATAAAATTTTACAAAACCAATTACCACCTCATTTAATGCAATATGAAAATTTTAGTAATTAGAAAATCTAGTTAGAATTTAGATTATGTTTTGCCAAAAACGAAAAGAAAAATTACAAAATTACAAAAATTTTGAAGTATAAATAAACTTGGAAACTTTTTCTCTTTTGGTTCTTGAAGCTTAAGAAAAAAAAACAAAAAACATGAATAAAAAATCCAAACAGACAAAAAAAAAAAAACACGACCTCTTACAGGCTTACAGTCATATTTGCTCCTGAGCATTATCTTCAACTTTTTAAAATAGTGACGTCATATTTAAATTTAAATTTTTCAAGACTGTGTCAGAGAGAAGGGGAAAATAGGTACACATTTCGGACGTCAGTAAGTACGTGGCAGTCAGTCGTTCACAGAGAAGAACGCAAGGCTGTGACAGTACCAAAGGACCCCCCGTCCACGTGGCATCCAGGCCTAGGGGTTCGAGGGCAGCGCTCAGGTGTCAGATAAACTGGTACAATCGTCACGATTCGAGAGTCGATGGATGGTGATGATGATGTTGACGTAAGCTTTAAGCTTCTCTCTCGGGTCCTACTTTGTCAGTTTGAACCGCTAGTCGCAACGCCAATGGTGGCTCAGCCTCTGCCAAAGACGGCGTCGCACGCGCTCCTACCTCTTCCATTTAATTTAATTAATTTAAAAAAAAAGGGTAATTACTAATTAGCATTGAAAAGTTCAAAAGAAAGAGGGTGGGGTCACGTGAGGTGTGAATGCACCCAAACTTGTGCCTAGTGAGACTATAAAACCTAGTCTTACGTGGCCTACCTCTGAGAAGTAATTATAAAATTATTTATTTTAGGCTGTTATATAGGCCTGCCACATAGCACAGAAGGTCTATTTATTATTAATTGCTTTTTTTGCGAGAAATGTTTATTACATAAAGTCAACAAGGCTGCAGTGGTGGTGCTACTGATTTCAATGAAAGGTCTTAACTCAATCTTTTCTCTTTACTATTAATGTGGTTATCTTTTTCTTAAAATGATTCAACCAAACTTATCTGAAGGGGATTTTGGGAATTGTATCATGTACGAATTTTTTAAAATTTATTATTATTATATTCAAATTTAATATATATATATATATATGTTTTAAGAAAAAATTACAATTTACTCTTAAAAGTTGACATTATTTTTTAATTCGAATATCAAAGTTTTAATTTTTACAATTTACTCCCATAAAGTTTTAATTTTTTTTTTTTCAGTTTGACCAATATTATTCTAAAATTTCTATATTGCTCATGATTTTTATTTTTATTATTTTATTTTTTATGAAAAAAAAAAACAAATTTGGAGGTGCAAAAATGACCAGATGGCCAAAGAGCCACCCCGAATTTTTTTTTAAAATGTTTTATAAAAAATGAAAAAAATAAAAATTATGGGCAATATGAAAAGTTTTTGATACAATTGGTCAAAGTACAAAACTTTGGAACTTTGAGGGGTAGATTGTAAAAATTGAAACTTTGATGTTCGAATTTAAAAACACTGCAACTTTAAGGGGATAAACTGTAATTTTTCCCTTTTTTTAAAAATATATATCATTCAATAAAAAAAGAAATGAGTTACAAGAAATAGTTTAAGAAAAAGGTGATCCTCCAACATCAAACTTAAAACCGAAGCAAGCAACGCCAAATTAGCAACACCAAACAAGAAATGAGTGTGTTAATGATTCTATAAGGATAGAAAATGTCCCGATATGATTCTTTATTCTTTATACAAAAGCTAAGGAATGAACGGTTTAAAGTAGTATAAGTACCAAAAGAGAGGAAGGTAGTAGCATGACCTTTGCGAAACCTTTCAATTCTACCCAAAGCACTAAAAAAAAGAGATACGAGTAGGGATAAGAAGGAGGACGGTTACTAACCGCACAAACCATTAATTACTTTTGAAGGTGGTTAAGAAAAACTATTAACCGTTAACTGCTAATCGCTGTGTATTATATAATATTTATATATATAAAAATACATGTAACCACGCCCATTTTGTGTTTAAATATATATAAAAATCTATAAATAATGTCATATGTAGTAGTGTATTATCTTATTATCATAAAAATAATATTGTTTTCATTTTATTTTTTTAATTTTATAACCTTTTGTTAAAATAAATTTCAGTTTCTTTAAAAAATGGTTAGCGGTTATTATGGTTATTAATCGCTAACCACCGGTTAATTACATAGGCAATTAGGTACTTTAGTAACTGTCTAGGAGGTTACAATTAGCAATTTTAGCCAATAACCATTAACTTTAAATGCACTTTCACCCCTAAACACGAATAAGGGCATAACCCTTGAAAGACAAATTCAATAGCTAAAATTATAGAGGGTTTTAATTGTTACGCTTGTGAAAGAAAATTTGATTTGAAGACTCCTTTTAAGTATTTAAGTCCCAAACAACTGATAATAGAAAATATAGAATTGGTTTTAACTTGAGGCAATAAGGGGGTCATCGGCCTGCATCTCCTCTTAAAATAATTTAGGAGATTGTGGTTTTGTAGTTTCTTTAGTTGTTTGTTGCTTTCTTTGTAGTTTGATGTGGACATTGGTTTTTTAAATCCAGTGTTTACTTGAGGGATTTCATTGTAATGTTTTGTTTGGTTATAAAAGTTTTAGCTTATTCACCCCCCCAAAAAAAAAAAAAAAGTTAATGAGGTCATTGTGAACAGTAAGATGGTACATGTAGATGCAGATGTAGTTATTTATAATATATGTAGCCGCATTCGTAAAATGTAAATATTTTATTTAGATATCCGTATGCGCATCATACTTTTACTAATTACATTTGTATGGTTATTGTAGTTAATAAATGCATTTATTATCCATTATCCGCATATTAGGTAATATACTTTTTGTGCCTAGGGCTGTTAAGTGAGCGAAGCATCTCGCGAGCAAGTTCAGGCTCGACTCGCATAAGTTCAGCTCGTGTTCGACTCGAATATTAAATGAAGCATTGAACACAAATCCTACCTCCAATATTAAACGAAGCAAGTTCGACTCGACTCGGTTAACTCGTGAGCTCGGCTCATATAAGGCTCGCCTCGCTTATTAAGCTCGGCTCGTATATTTTTTTATTAAGTAACAAATAACAATATATAATCAACATTACTCATTTACTCAATAATAACAAATATACTATATACCTTTGGTTTTTTTTTGTTATTTATGTATATATGTGTCTATATATTATATATATAATATATGTATATATTAATATAAAAACATATAAGAAATATATATATTATCATTAATCATTTTATTATATGATATAATCATATAGTACAAACGCACAAGTTATTGTGTCATTTAATACAATATTATAATTAGATAGTTTATACTTTAGAAATTGGAATCGTATATATCACATAATCATTAATCATTATATAATCATATGATATATCTGCATAAATTATTGTGTTATTTAATCAATACATTATAATTATATACTTTATTCTTATAAAACATATATGATGTATCACATGATCTTAAATCTAAGTTAATATTAATATTAATTGTGAGATAATATGATCATAAAATTTTAGTATGAGTGTACGACCATTAGATCATATGAATTTATTACTTAGAGTTTGAGTATTACTATTAGATTTAATGATTAATAATTAAGTAACTAATGTGTTTTTTTTTTTTTTTTTATAATTTATACATTATAATCACAATTTACGGTAAGTAAAAACTTAACAATTTGAATTTAAATCATATATCATGAATCGTGATAATGAGAACATATAATATAAGTATATAAGTTATAACAATTAACATTAACCCATTACCCATATAAATTAGATAATGATACAATCATATAACCATATAAGTATATAAATGTTTACATATAAGATACAATATATATTAATATTGACATTATATACTTGATCCGTGTTAAGCATTAACATTTTAATGTATTAACTAAATAATACTATATGTAATATGATAATAGTGATTAGTGTGTGTGAGTGTGTGACATAAAGCGTTTTGCATTGTAATTTAAAAATACTTAATCTAAAATAAGAAGAAAAAAAAATACGCGATTGAAAAAAACACAATTTTTTAAATTGTAATTATTAAAATTGAAATAACAAATTGACCATAAATAATACTACATAACACAATTTTTATTTATAATTTCTAAATTTTGAATTTTTTATTGAATTTAATAATTTACTTGAATTTGAATTTGATTTATGGTGTATTAGTGTAACCGTAGCCGTCTAAAATGTTTTGATGATCTAATAGTCGTTGGATGATATTAATGAATGACAACTATCAAGCATTTACTAAGAAGAATGTATATGGTATAATAGAGATACCGTAAACTTGCTTTGTTTGATCTAATCTGACGAGTAATATTAAATGTTGAAAAAGTATATATGATCAATGGATCATATTAAACAAGCACACCAGATCTACGTAGACACAGCCACATGGGATAAGTTTTTGGTAAGAATCCAACCGTTAATATTTAAAATTTAATTATTTTTCCAAATCCAACGGTTGTAAATTAGAGAACACAAATTTAACCTAAATCTATCAGATCTCTCCATTCTCTCGACAGGTCTCTCCATTCTCTCGACTCTCCTCTCAAACTCTCCACCATCCTCCTCGCCTCCTTTCTCTGTTGCCGCTCCTACCACTCTCCCAGTGCCCCCAACAGCATCCACCACCACCACCGCACACCTCGACGCCTGGCTGAAGCTGAGCGGCTCGTGCCCGGTTTCCAACAATTATTTACGTATTTCCCCCTTTTTTTTTTGTGTTTTGTTTTTTTTTTAATTGTAGATAAAGTTGGCAGATATCTGATTTGAAGTTTGATCATGGCGACTAGTAAGTTTTCTGCTATTCGTGGAGAAAATTATTGAAATTTCTCTTTGTATTATTTATTAGTTTAGTTATTTACAATTACGAGAGAGAGGATGACTTGAATTGAATAGAATACGTAAATACATAAATACAGGACTTCAGTTTGAGAACTCGTGCGAGGTGGGTGTGTTCTCAAAGCTCACCAATGCTTACTGTTTAGTTGCTATTGGTGGTTCCGAAAATTTCTACAGGTTTCCTGTACTTTCGTTTCTTTTTCTCTTTCTAATTTCTAATTTTTTACTTCTTATTATTATTACTTTTTACTCCTCTTTTGATCTATTTATTTATTCGTTGTACAATGAATTCAATGCAAATGCACGTCTTTTGCCTTTACAGTACGTTTGAGTCGGAGTTAGCAGATGCTATCCCTATTGTTAAGACCTCCATTGGCGGTACTCGCATTATTGGACGCCTTTGTGCTGGTACTAATACCCTTTTTCTTGATTTTACTATTTTTCTTTTCTTTTATGGTATTATTTTGCTGTTAGAGAAAGATAGATAGCTGCAGAAAACCTTCATATCACTTTGCTTTCAATTGCCATTTGCAGGAAACAAAAACGGGCTTCTCGTTCCTCACACCACGACTGACCAAGGTTTGTATCATTTTAATTTGTTTCTCATGTTACAAATCATTATCTAAGTTGCACCTGATTATTGGTAATGTTTGCCAATAACTTGGAGTGGGTCATGTATTTGTCTGTTGCTCTTGCTTCTTTTTTCTTCTTCCATGTAAATTCATAGTTTGAAAGTTTGTCATCCTAATTGAGCTAAAGTTGCTTAGTGATCATGATAAATTGAAGTAAAATATTTAAGCTTTTTTTTTTTTGCCAAAATATTCTGCAACTTAATATGATGGTTTTTTGATTCTTGTACTTCACTGCTTCTGTTTTATTTGGCTTGAAGATGTGTTATATCATCTTCTGATTTTGTGGAGGAAATGCTATTGGCCTTGATTTAAACTGAAAAAATGCAGTGTGTTTGATGGAGACTATTAAAGTTAAAATTGGATGTTCTATGAAGTTTCTCAGACAGTATAAGGTTTTTCTTGAGAGCAATTCTGTAACTTTGGCTAAAGGGAGGGAAATACATAAGATTATAACTTTAATTTATTCATGTGCACTGGTGATGCTAATAAGAGGATGAGGTGGTATTGGCAATGTGTGAATAGTGTGAACATGGAATGATGAGCTTTGTATAGTTTTTCTTTGTTTTTCTGCTTGAACCATGAAAAAGAAATTTTCATGTGTCATAAACATATGGATCTCAGGTTAAATTATATAGAAACATTTTCTTGTAAATTCATTAACAATGGGAAAGAAACTTGTAACTCATCGTAATAATTACAATAAATGGTGCTGTTCAATTCTCCAATTGTACCTCGGAGACATGAGGATGGTCTCCAACAGTTCATGTCCTTCTTTAAGCTGCATGTATCATATTTAATGATATCTTGGACTCTGCATGAGTGGTCCTTCAATCTCCTAGTATTTGGAATATCTATTGTTATGCTCGACAGTGCCTTAAGTTTTGGGGCCAGCATAATTGATCATTTATCTGTTTATTAAGGAAAAAAAAAAGTAGTGAAAAAAGAAACTTTCTCATTTTTTCTTGATTGCTTATTATAAATTCCATTGGAGGTGTAATTACTACAGATCTCATTGTATTTTTCGATATGCACAAGCAATTTATCTACCGACTGACTTTCTGAGGTCTTATTGTTTTGTGGCTATTGCTGCAGAACTCCAGCACTTGAGAAACAGTCTACCGGATCAAGTAGTTGTTCAGCGCATTGATGAGAGGCTTTCTGCTCTGGGAAATTGTATAGCGTGCAACGACCACGTTGCTCTCGCGCATACAGATCTTGATAGGGTATCATTGTCTTATATTTAGAGCTGATAATTTTGTAATTTCTGACTTACAGCCCAATCTGAAAAAGAGGCTTTGTGATTGCATTCATTTCATGAACCTCTCCTCCCCCTCCCCACCCCTTTTCTTGTCTTCATATGTTAATCTCCCTTGCCAAAGTATTCTTAGAAATTTTGAGCAAGTGACCATAAGTTATCTTTGCATAGACAAACAAACGGAAAATCCAACAGGTTGTAAACCTTAGATACCCTTTGCTTTCCTTTGTTCTGTTTCTGATCAAATTATCTATTGAGAGGTGCTTGATTCTTAAATGACAATTTTGGAAAATTTCTCTGAAAAGCATACAGAATAGATAACATCAAGTGTATTGTAAACTGCGATTAGTTTTATTGCTTTCATTGGTTGTTATAAATCTGTCGAAGTTTGAGGAGGTGATGCATAAGGTTCCTTTGTAGAGGCAACTAAAGTAATTGGATAATATGAAAGAATATGTGGAGTTGAACCCTTAGATACATGCTCATTTTTCCTTGAAGATACCCTAAAAGGTGCCTTGAGAATTTTAATGGGGCAAGGTTTGTTGTGGAAGTTTAGATCCTCTTAGCAACAATTTGGTATAGAATTGTTTAGCATTCATTTTTGTTGGATGGTTGGATTTGGGTTGTTATATCTTAGAATCTTTTAGCAGGTATATTTTGGTTGTATGATTACCAAGGGTTTAGTAATGTGAGCTAGTAGTGTCTTTTGTTAAGAAGCAAGCAATTCTGGGTATTGTAATTTTCTTTTGAGAAGCACAGCTGATGCACCATTCCTTCCACTGAAATCTTGCTCCTTTTTCAGCTGGCACCATTAACCTTGTCAACTTGGAAGTTGGTAAATTATTCAGAATTAATTTATTTTATTTTTGCGCAGGAAACTGAGGAGATGATCGCTGACGTACTGGGAGTAGAAGTTTTTAGGCAGACAATTGCTGGTAATATTCTTGTGGGCAGCTACTGTGCTTTCTCTAACAGAGGTGGTTTGGTAAGTAAAAATAAATGGCTCTCCTCGAAATGGTGTTTATTGAGGCATCATCCGCTTACTAGTGACTTCATCAAACACTTGTTGTTGCAGGTCCATCCCCATACTTCCATTGAAGACTTGGATGAACTTTCAACACTTCTTCAGGTCCCTCTGGTGGCTGGGAGTGTGAACCGTGGTAGTGAAGTGATAGCTGCTGGGATGACAGTGAACGATTGGACAGCATTCTGTGGTTCAGATACCACAGCAACAGAACTCTCTGTCATTGAGAGCGTTTTCAAATTGAGGGAAGCCCAGCCTAGTGCAATCGTGGATGAGATGAGGAAATCATTAATTGACAGCTACGTTTGAGGCTTGAAGCACGTACATGTTAATTTTGACTTGTTTGGCAGTTATAATTTATTCTGTTTTCCTGACGTTTCGATCAAGAAGCATGAATTTTGGAATTCTTTCTTTCAATGGTACGAAAGAATGAATTAATTGTATCTGTTAATCTGACAGACAAACACCTCCTACCTCTGTAAATGCTTGTTTGAATCATCGGATGCTCGCCCAAGTTGGGCAGTTTTGTCGCCTATCGAGAGAGATCATTGCTCATTAGTGATGGGTATTGCTGGCCAGCAGCGTTCACCTGGATGTTCCCTAGTGCTAGGCAATGACTTCTACTCAACTCAACTCAACATATTTTTTAGTGTTCATCTCTTAAGTGTTTCTTTTTCTTCTTTTGTTTTTCTTTTAAAAAACAAGTGGATGTGAATGTGCCATATAAACAAAAATGTTTGAAGATTGTGAATGCTGATTATGGATTTTCCATATGTTATGATTTATGATACATGTTTTGATGTGACATGCTGCCAATTTCATTTATACTATATGCGATAAATATTTTGTAATTGTAAAATCGACACAAGCTTGTCTTAAGAATTTAACCCTTACAAGAATAATTTACTCATTTCACATTGATTGAAGTTGAGTGTTTTAATTACTTTTTTTTTTTTTTTTTTTCAAGTGATTGACATAAAAAAATAGCCAAGAATAATAGCATTAGCCTCCAAGTATTGAACTTGCTTCTGATTCTATAGAAGCTACAACCGTCACAACCTTAAACAACACCACATTTAACTAAACTAGGGATTCAATTTCCGCCATATATGCAACCTTGTCACTTTAACACTCAACAATAGTAAATTGTTTTAAGTATTTCAAAAAAAAAAAAAAAGCGTAAATTTTTTTAAGTGAGTACAAGTTCACAATTGCTCCCATAACAGACGAGAGGTTTCAAACAACAGATGGAAAATGAGTACATGCATGGATCCAAAATTTTCAGGGCATTCAAGTCAAGCCACTCACCTTTTCTATGCCTTCAATAGATGAACTCTTCTGCTTCAAAGTAGCTGAGACAGTTCACCCTGTAGCACCACCTCCAGGAAGAAGTTTTGGATTTTATTTTTTATTTTTATTATGTTCCTTGTTACAGACATGGCATCCTGTAATAGAAATAGACTTCAGAACACATCATTAAGTAGCTGCAAGTTCTTTCCACTTCGTTCAAGAGATCCTTACTGGCACCTCTTAAAAGCTTTTGGATCTTTGCAGTCAACAATGAATGCAAAAAATTCGTCCCCCACCAATTTTCTTCACTTGAAACAGCCCAGCTCCAGTACCAACAACAGACTCATGCCTGGGCTATTCTATCATTGTCTGATTGCACTGATTCCATGCTTGCACAGATAATGGCATGCCAAATCACTAAGACCCTTCTCTGTGATTACTAAGTCCGGTTTGAACATCACTATCTGATCATAATGACCTCCCAATCCTCTTCTCTAACCAGTTCCAGCATTTGTTTGGTTTTCAAGAAGAATGATGCGTGGGTTGACAATCTGTTACTACATCTTTGTTAATCATAACTCCATTAACAACTCTTGAATCAGTGGCGGAGCCAGATAATTGTTATTGTAGGGGCCCAACTAAAAATATGATAAACATAATTTGAAATAAAAATTGAGTAATTTATCACACAATATATGTATCACAAGAAAAGATATCTGAAAAATTTCATAGATATGTGCTAAAATTAGTATATTAGAAATGTAATATGTCGGCATTAGTACAAAAAGAGAAATACAAAAAGCGTCTAGAACTACAATTTTTAGTCTCTTAGAAAAACAAAATCATTAAGTATCGAATCTAAATTGAAGCTTTCAGCAATTTCTCTTTCAATATAGATAACTAAACTGTTTGCAATAAAATCATCTTCCATTTTGTTGCGAAGTTTTGTTTTAACAATTTTCATAGCTAAAAATGCTTATTCGGTAGTCGCTGTAGACACAGTAAGAGTAAAAAAATACAAATCGATCAATCAATAAGATAGTATGCCTTTGATTTTTTTTTTTGTCTTTGCCAATCCTTGAAATAATTCTACATTGAAAAACAAATTTTGTAGTGTCGGATCATTAAGTATATCAAATTCAAAATACCTCAACTGATTTCTCAAATTAATTTTCTCCTGCTAAGAAAAATCAAAAGGATAATACTTCTCCATAAGACTACATATATCGTCAATTTTAACGAATTTATAAGCATTCTTTGGATTCAAAGTTGAGCTAACTCTCAAAAGTTTCATCATCTTTTCACCAAACCTACTATCAAGTTCTTGCAATTGAAAGTTTATAGTAGTATTGAATATGTCAAAATGATAATGATGCTCTACTATAATGTGATTCTTTTGATTATGACCTCGGCCTTCAATATAATGAGCACTCAAATCTGGAATGTCAAGTTTTTTGGAGAAAGAGACACGTTTTCAAGCAAATTATCCAAATTATCATCTCTTAACTTTTGGATAAGTTTTTTTGTAATAGAAACTAAATGAATAGCATTCAAAATGTCTTGATATTTTTGTTGCAAAGCTTGACAAAGAACATCAGTAATGCCCATGATTTCCTTCATTAAATATAAAATAAGGGTTAAATTCACTTTACTCCCCTGAAGTTTCAGGAGTTTTTCAATTCGAACCCAAATGTTTAAAAATTGGCAATGTACCCCTCTAATGTTTCAAAAAATTTTAATTCAGACCATCTGTTACTAATTTCCTTCTAATTAGACGGAAATTATCCTACGTGCGTCTCATGTGAGATTTTGATGCCCTCTATTCCAATTTTGTCATCAATAAAACCTATGAAATTACATAATTACCCTCATTAAAACCTATGAAATTGAGGATAAGTACATAATTTCATAGGTTTTAATGATGGCAAAATTAGAATAGAGGGCATCAAAATCCCATGTGAAACGCTCGTGGGATGATTTCTGTCCAATTAGACGAAAATTAGTAACAGAGAGTCTGAATTGACAAATTTTAAAACATTAGGGGGGTACATTGCCAATTTTTAAACATTGTAGTTCGAATTAAAAAACTCCTGAAACTTCAGGGGGTAAAGTGAATTTTCGCCATAAAATAAATATGAATTCAAATGATATATGCATTTTATAAGCAGCATTTGCATCTCTTTGTTGAGAGTAAGTGCCTCATTCTCTTCTAATATTTTCAAGCACTTTACAAGTAGCATCAAACATCCTTATTAGGCTACAAATAGAATTAAAATGAGAAACCCAATGAGAATCACCAACTAGCTTCAAAGTGCCAATTTGGTTAGCCCCTTTTCCAGTTTCAAGTTCACTAATAGCTCCAATAAATGCAATTTGTGTTGCATGAGAAGCTTGTAAGTAGTTCATAATGACGTTTACATGAACTGTCAACCACATTGATAATGAAATTCAAATTTGTGAAGAACTCATGAACAGAAATCACTGTAATACCTCGATAAAACACTAGTTTTAAAAGGCTAACAAATTACTACAAGGCAACATAAAACATAGTTTTATAACCCTAAAATCTAAACCCCTTATGAGTAGCCCAACTCATTGAGCTCTTTTAAGCAAAACCCAAGACACTCACTCTCTGACCAAACGTACGCTAGGAGGACCACCCGAATGTACGCTCTTGACCTAAGTGCGAGCGTACACTAGGGGGACCACCACGAGCGTTCATTGACCAGTTTTTGAACCATTAGGTAATACGCAAACGTACGCTTGAACCCTTTTATCCATTGTGTAATAGTATACGAATGTTTGCCCCTATAGTATTCGAACGTTTGCTCACAACTCTAAAGATTATTTTTAACTCATTCTCCACATTTTCAGAAGAGAGCACGCCCCAAGCCCTTATATAAATCCTTCCCTTCGACCCTCAGCCCTCCTTACACCAAGAAACCCTAACCCTAGAATGAGGAGTGATTTTGAAGAGAACATACGCTCTTGACCTTTCCCTTTGCCTTCATTTTGTTATTACTGTTTTTTTGGTATTACAAGTTTTAAAGATGTTTTGACAAATTCTTGCACCAATTTGATTTCTTTAAAGTTTGCATGTTAGCATGTTTTGTACTTTGCATGTGTCCATTAGGAGCCTAGAATAAGATGTACCATACCCTAAAAGCATAGAACCATGTTTGGAGCTTCTAGCCGAGAGTTTTCACTCTCTGGCCGAACGGTAGCCCACGGGCCCAAGCGTTTGCCTAAAGAGCACAACACACGCCCAGAAACCCGAATGCGCAGGCTTAAGGTTTCGTCGACCCCCTTTCTAACGATAGAACTTATTGTGTCTCTCGGAGAGCTCTCTAGTACTGCATATAACGATGTGTCGTATTTTGTTATAGTAAGGATTTGTGATGTTAGAAGACTCAAGCGAGCGCACGAGGTAAGTAAACACTTACGACTGTTTTCCTTCAAAACGTGCGATATGTCAGCTGACTGAACATGCATATGATATGAGCATGCCTTAGAGTCAATGTCGATGTATCTTTAACATGAACAAGATCAAAGAAGTGTTCTTGTATTTGTCAACAAATCTCAAAACAATAGCCATTTGCTCTCTCTTAGACTCATCCCGTGCCTCATCAACAATAATGCAAAATTTAGAGTCTCCAATATCTTCATGAATTTTATCTCGCACTTTATTTGCAATAACTTGTAAAATCTCCTTTTGAATTGTATGCGAATTATACTTTGCATATTTTGGAGCATTTTCCAAAAAAACATGCAACAATATCATTATATGATGGCAAAATGTTAATCAACTCAAGAATCTCTATTTTTTGAATCAAGAGTCTCATCATGACCTCTAAAAGCACATCTTTGAAATGCACGCCACCAAACAACATCAATAGAAGTTTTCACACTTACTCGATTATTTAGAATTTATTTGGTAATTTGTGCATTCAATACTTTATTGATATGCCATGATTGCTTTCGTAAATCCTCACAAGATTTCACAGCATATTATGAGGTCAACAAGCATCCTCCCCAATATGAGTAAAAAAGACACAATTCTTTCCATTATGAACCTTTTTCCAATTTTTAAATCTTTTGATATATATAAAAATCTAGAAATGATGTTATATGTAGTAGTGTATTATCTTATTATCATAAAAATGATGTTGTTTTCATTTTTTTTTATAAATTTTATAACCTTTTTTTTTTTTTTTTTTTTTTTTTTTTTTTTTAATTTCAGTTTATTTAAAAAATGGTTAGCGGTTATTATGGTTATTAATCGCTAACCACCGGTTAATTACATAGGCAGTTAGGTACTTTAGTAACTGCCTAGGCGGTTACAATTAGCAATTTTAGCCAATAACCATTAACTTTAACCGCACTTTCACCCCTAAACACGAGTAAGGGCATAACCCTTGAAAGACAAATTCAATTGCTAAAATTATAGAGGGTTTTAATTGTTACGCTTGTGAAAGAAAATTTGACTTGAAGACTCCTTTTAAGTATTTAAGTCCCAAACAACTGATAATAGAAAATATAGAATTGGTTTTAACTTGAGGCAATAAGGGGGTCATCGGCCTGCATCTCTTCTTAAAATAATTTAGGAGATTGTGGTTTTGTAGTTTCTTTAGTTGTTTGTTGCTTTCTTTGTAGTTTGATGTGGATATTGGTTTTTTAAATCCAGTGTTTACTTGAGGGATTTCATTGTAATGTTTTGTTTGGTTATAAAAGTTTTAGCTTATTCACCCCCCCCCAAAAAAAAAAAAAAAAAAAAGTTAATGAGTTCATTGCGAACAGTAAGATGGTACATGTAGATGCAGATGTGGTTATTTACAATATATGTAGCCGCATCCGTAAAATGTAAATATTTTATTTAGATATCCGTATGCGCATCATACTTTTACTAATTACATTCGCATGGTTATTGTAGTTAATAAATGCATTTATTATCCATTATCCGCATATTAGGTAATATACTTTTTGTGCCTATTTTAGTTTTTTTTTGGCATTATGTGGATCTTCATTAGAGCCTATTTTAAAACCATTTTGAAAATAATTTAGACTGATTTTTAGTGTTTTGAGCTTATTTTAAACTTCTTTTAAGCCCTAATATTTTGAAAATATATTGATTTTACATTACTTTTGAAATGAAAACAATGTAAACATAACCTATACTTAATACAAAAAAAAGTTATTTTGGTGAATATATATAGGGTATGCGGTTAAGAAGAACCACAACCGCATACTTTAAAACCTCTATCTGCATCCAAATAGCGAATCGCATGGGAGGACAATATATAGTTGCTGATAGCGGATGTGAACGGTTTAAAATTTAAAATTTCTTCTAAATTAATATATTTTTTTTAATGGATAAACCTTCCAAAACTAATTTTTTTACTCTACCAAAAAGTCATTCTTTTAAAATAAAATTTCCTACCTCTAAAAGTACGCACCTGACAAAGCATATTTCAGCAATGTTTTGCTATATATGTTCTTTGTGCTATAAAAGTTGCTTAACATCAAAATTGGTCGCATGGTGTGAAAAAATAGAGCAGATAAAATTAATAATCATTGTTCTTCTTATTTCTTTAGTATATTCGATCGGTGGTTCTTATACCCATCCGGCCATCATGTTTCATGCTCTTACCCATTGCAACTTTAGTTGTGGATTATATAGGCAAATCCATGGAGGATCACCGTACGTTGATTAGTTTTTGAAATATGTAAAGACTTGCACAACATATGGCCAGATCAAGATAACTTGCTTAGGGAAAATAAATAGATTATATGACAAATAGTTTAAAGCTTACCATTTCTTCCATTTCAAAAGCACACCCGTTAAATACAACTGTACAATGAAGAAAGATGATGGAATTTGCGGACAAGGATCATCGAAATTTAAAAGTAGTGCATTTAACAATGGAGAAGAAGCAAAACATTGAAAATATTGGAAGACAAGATCAGTTGGGTACGTACAACATAGGAATCCTTCCTTTTATGCTGGTCAAAATAAAAACCCCCATTGTAAAAATCTCAGTAGATGGGGTCAACGTAGTAGTAGTCGTAGTCGGAGAAATTGCTGCCACCTGAGTTGTACTAGGAGAAACCGCTGCCACCTGAGCCGTAGTCGGAGTAATTGCTGCCACCTGAGAATTCATAATATACTCATAAGTATCAGACAAATGATATATATATATATATATATATATTAGACAAATCATCTATGTCCGAAAACCCACCAGATAAGTCATCAAAAGAATAACAACCATTAAATTCATAGTCATCAATGGAATCATAGGGAAGACGCAAGTGTTTAATCTGTTGAGCACATCTTCTTCCCAAATCCCCTGCCAGAGTGACATTCAAACATCGGCGTAGGTCAAGCGATTCAAGGTGAGGACAACCATCAAGAATGGCCTGCAAGCCCAGATTAGTCAGATCATTTCCAACAAGCTGGAGGCGGCGCAATTCACTCATGTTCTCTGCAATAGCAACTGCCTCCTCATCTTCATTACTCTGCCTCCAGCTGTTGAATTTGAGTGATTTTAGGAGAGGGCAACAGCGGCCCAGAGCTTCCAGAGCTTCTTTTGACAATGGACAACATGAAATGGAAAGCTCCTCTAGTAATGGAAGTTTTGCAGCCACATCACTCAATCCCTTGTCTGAAATGTCATAGCAGTATGCAAGCTGAATGCGTTTGAGCTGACTTGAGCTGTTAAAATACCATGAAAGGAAATGACAAAAACAGACCAGCAAACACAAATATGTGGAAGAATATTTCTACATGAGCCAATTCATCATTGGGAGATTGAATCTACAACATAGACTGTGAAAATGGTGGCAGAAATTCTTTTTTTGATGAGTAAACTTTATGGTGCCAGAAATTCAATAAAAGATGCATTTGTATCAACATGGCGTGGCATCAAGCCTTTCATCTTTTTTGGGTAAATAAAGACATACTCTTCTAATTTGTTGTTTCAATCTACAACAAAAAGGCACTCGCTATTAAAAATTAAACATAAACATATTAATCAACATAAATCAAACCAAATCCGAACAAAAAATATAAAATAAAATACCTGTCAGCAATGTGCCGGAGGAGCTCGTCGGTGCCGAATTTCCCGACGTTGATCTCGACCAACTGGCCGCAGCGACGGCGTCGCGGCACATCCTCTCGAGTTCGTAGTCGACCCATGGGTAGCCACGGTTGCCCATGTCGACGGCACTGCACATAGACGGGTCCTTGCAGAGTTTGAGCCACGGCGAGCACACCCTCTGCGCGCGCGTCAGGATCTCGATGGCACCCAGTTTCAGCAGGATCGACGCCATCACGTCCGGGGGCAGCTCCAGCCAGTTGCGGAACTCACCTGCGGAGTCAGGAGGAGGGTCCATCGCGAGATTTTCTTGAAAAGGCTGGATTGTGTCACTTGTGTGTGTGAGGGGGGGGGGGGGGGTCGAGATTGAGACCCCCGTTAATTGGGAAGATTGTGTGTGTGTGTGTGTGTGTGTGTGTGTGTGGAGGGGGGAGATTGAGATCCCCGTTAATTGGGAAGAAATTAAAAATTTTCTAATTGTTAGTGTGTGTGGGGGTTGGGGGAGATTGAGATTCCCGCTAATTAGGGAGAAATTGAAAATTTTTCAATTGTTAATCGTAATCCTTCATTTTAAATTTAGTGGTTTATAAAATACTAGCTACTTTTGTATAATCGAGGCATTAAATGCTGACTTTTATTTTACTAAGATTTAAATGATTTTATAGACCATTGGTTTAAAATGAAGGGTCACGATTAACAATTAGAAAATCTCTAATTTCTTCCCAATTGGAGGGGATCCGGATCCCGGAGGGGTTAATTGAATTCAAAAATGAGTTGTCCTTTCAATTTCCACCTTGAGAATTGCAAAGGATTGAGATCTCCGGCTATTTTTCAAGAATTGTCCATTTTATTTTTTTGAATTATTTTATTTTTTAATAAATTATTTTATTATAAAATTTAAATAATATTTTGGAGGGGGATCCCTGCCAATTGGGAAGAAATTGAAAATTCTCCAATTGTTAATCGTGACCCTTCATTTTAAATTTAATGGATTATAAAACGCCGGATACTTTTGTATAACAGATGTATTAAATACTAACTTTTGTTTTACCAAGGTTTAAATGATTTTATAGCCAATTAGATTTAAAATGAAGAGTCACGATTAACAATTGGAGAATCTCCAATTTCTTTCCAATTGGTGGGAATCCGGATGGAGGGTTTAATTGAATTCAAAGATGAGTTGTCCTTTCAATTTCCACCTTTAGAATTGGAAAGAATTGAGATCCCCGGCTATTCTTCAAGAATTGCCCATGGATTTTTTTTTGAAATCCTAGCTACTTATTTTCATCCAACAGCCACAAATCCGTCACGTGTCCCACCCAATATAAAACAATAAATAATTCATTAAAAAAAATAAAATAATTAAAAAAATAAAATGGGGTGGTTTGGCCACCCCATTCTCCCCCTAGGGGGTGGAAGGCCACACTAGCTCAGCCTTCTCCATGGCCTTTGGGGGTGGTCGACGCCACCCCCTAGGCTGAGCTGGGGTGGCTGGCCACCCCTTCGGGGGAAAATGGGGTGGCCAAACCACCCCATGCTTTTTTAATAAATTTTTATTTTTTTATTTTATATTTATTTTTAAAATTTAAATAATATTTTATTATTTTATATTAAGTGGGACAAGTGGCGAATTTTTAGTTGTTGGATGAGAATGGATAGCCAGGATTTAAAAACAATTTGATGGACACTTTTATGAGTATTGCTGGGGATCCCATTCTAAGGGTGCGTTTGGGAGTGCGTTTTTTAAAAAATAATCTGCGATTTTAAACCAAATCGCAACTTTAGGGTGTTTGGGATTGCGATTTTAAAAATGTAAATTTTAAAATCGCAAAAAAATCTGCGATTTCCATAAACTGATTAGAGGGTGCTTATTTGAAAAAATGCAAATTTAAAACAAAATCACGATTTCTATTAAAAAGATATTTGGTGCAATAGTTACCTTTTTTAGAACGGGAATGAAAAAAAATACCAAGAATACCCACCTAAAATATATTAAAACCTTTTTTTTTTTTTTTTTTTTTTCTTCATCCTCTCTGTCTTGTTCATCCTTATTGGTAATTTGGTCATGAAACCGCAATTATATGCTAATGTTATCCAAACACTCAATTGATAAAAAAGTTTTAAAAAGTAGCAATTTTAAAAACACAATTTTTAAAATCGCATTTATTGAAATCGCATTTCCAAACGGCCCTTACTCATTTCCAATTTCCAATTACTACTATTCCACTTGCCCGCACTTAACAGAAAATTCTTGCTGTTTGTATTATTTGATTTAAATTCTTGTATAAAGTTTAGAGATAATTTATAATCATTAACAAAATCCAAGAGCACAATAATGTTCACTTTTCACGAAACTATTTGTTTGCAAACGATTGAGTTTGCATTGAATTTCTTTAATTATTTTAAAATATTCTTATTCTAGGTACCCCTAGTTAGCCTTACCAACGTTGCAATTTTCAACAAACCAAGGCTGAGGCGCTACTAGGATAACTTACTAGCGTTGTCTCCAGCTGACATTATTGGGGTGTTTCGGCCGTTGTCACCGGTGTTTCTTGACTATTGTCCAACAACTTATTTCGACAATTACCAGTCGTCTCCAAAGAAACTACTTGGTCCTTCACTATCAGCCAATAGTCATCTCCTTCAATTCGTTGAGAAAAAAAAATAATTGTTTTTCTTTTCACTTTGAGTTTGAGAAGATGTTAGAATATATGTTTTCCATACTAGGTTGATGCTAAAACAGTATTAATTTAAGTTTGATTGTAATCTAATTTTACCATACTTGTATTATCTTACATACCATAGTTTTCCTATAGATTGAGATCTTTGGGTAATTTACAATGGGTAATTTAAAATAGTATTAATATTGACTGTCTAACACCAAACCACCTCTAAAAATATTTGTGTCTTCTCTTTCTTTTTGCTTCCGCTATAATTCTCAAATTTTATTTATTTATTTAAAATTCTACAAAACCAATTAACACCTTGTTTAATTAGAAATTCTACTTAGAATTTAGATTATGTTTTGCCAAAAAACAAAAAAACAAAAACACAAAATTTAAAAGTATAAATAAACTTGGAAACTTTTTTTTTTTGGATCTAGAAGCTTAAGAAAAAAAAAAAAAGGGTTCTTCGAAAAAAAAAAAAACATAATAACAAACAATCCAAATACAAAACAATCTTATAAATATTAAAGATGATAACTTATAGGAACTTGTCATAAATCAGCCTTTTTGTCCACTCCAAAAAAAGACAATCACGCCAGTGTGAAACAATAAGAGTGTGTTAGACGAAAACACCGAATCTTTTTATTTTCTTCAATAGTTCATGAAAATCCCTACTTCCTTATGTCGCTGCTTTAGCACCCGTAAAACCAACAACATCAAATATGACAATAAAGCAATATTTTATTTATGAGAAATGCTCATTTGTATTCTCTCGTCATTTTCTATTCTCATCTTTTGAAAATGAATTATTAGATTTGTAGGATTCATATAAGTGAAGGTGTAGGTCCTATAAATCTAATGGTTACAACAAACCTTGAAAATGATTGTCATTCAGCTATGACCAAAAATCAAAGCCCCTCATTCTTTCTTACTTGAGGAAGGCCTCACCATTATTTTCTTTATTAAAGTAAACATTATTTTATCTTACTATGTTCTAATTATTGCATTTTATATTTAATTGTGAAACAATATTTAATTATTAAATGTTAAGCTTAAAATGATATTCTAATGAAACTAATTGCCATTTTGTTTTAAAGGAAAGGAATAAGCAAAAAGGGTAAAGATGCAACATCGTGAACATCAGACTTTTTTTTTTTGCTTTAATTTTTTTAAATTTTTATAAGCAAAAAGGGAAGGAGGGAAACATCAACTGAAACTATTCTATTTGGGCGTGACTAGAGTTACAGCTATCCGTTGAACCACATATGAGAGGCTTAGACGGTGAGAATCATAAGTATTCTCTCAAATCCGACCAAACCATAGCCTAACCTAGCTCCATCACGGCATTAATAGAAATCAAGGTGTTTCACACTAATCAAGCATGAAGATTTTCATTGCGGGATTTAAATCTATGCCTTACTATATACACAACTATTTTAAAATTTTTCTTGGACAATTGAACAATTATTGGTTGGTGAAAATAAGACTTAAAAAGAGAAAAGAAAACGAAAAGAAAAGAAAAGAACAGGCTTTTTCGTAGATAGGAGGGGGCAAAACCCGTTTATACCTGCACAACCCGCCCTGCGCCACCCAATTTTCCCTTTAAAATAGATATTGATTAAAAGCTTTAAGATACCAGCTTTTCTTCACCATTTTTCCACTCATTTTATGAACTTTTATGAACAATATGTTCAACTTCCTTGCAATCTTGAATAGCGAAAGCATACGAATGATGGAATGAGACTTTTTGTTCTGTTTGTTTGTTCTTTTTCCGCTCATTTAATTTATTATTTGCTCTGTTTGTTCAATCATAAAAACCCAAATTCATCAAACTGGAGATATTTTCCACGAACTTGAAAACATAGAACCACTGATCTCATCCATAAAACCCGCTCTGCCCCGCCCCATTCTGAAACCCACCCCCGCCCCTGCGTTGCCCCGATCCAAAAAACCTGAGGCCCGGCGAATACTCTTCATTAAAGCCGGGTCTTGGGTGCCATTTTAATACCTGCCTGCTACAAATAGGGTTTTCTAAACTTCAGATCCGACTCGATCTAACCCGTGCCCGCCCTCGTGCTAGAGGGCATCCAGCTTTTGATTTGAAAAGAAGAAGAGGCAAAACTTTTACTTTTGCTATGCGTGGAGTTCCAAGTAAAGTCAACAAGATTTTGATTAAACAAAATGGAGCAAGTCCTACAAAGATTTATCTAGATGGTTCTCCATCTAGATAAATACCACTGTAATAAGTTGTTTATAGTGGATTGATCGGAGTTAATCCCGTGGATGTAGGCCCACTGCCGAACCACGTAAATACTGTGTGTTGATCTCTTGCATTTATTATTCAATTATTATTCTGTGGAGTTTGCACAATCATTGATTCATGGGTTTGTCCATCCCTAACAAATCTCTCTATTCCTCTGCCTCCTGCCATTGAATTTGAATGATTTCAGAAGAGGGCAACAGCGGCCACAACTTCCAGAGCTTCTTTTGACAATCAACAGTATGAAATGGCAAGCTCCTCTAGTAGTGGAAGTTTTGCAACAACTCCATTCAATCCCTCATCTGAAATGAGAAAGCATCTTACAAGACCAAGGCGTTTGAGCTGACTTGAACTGTTAAAATACCATGAAAGGAAATGACAAAAATGAAGCAGCAAACACAAATATGTGGAAGAATTCTACATCAGCCACTTCATCATTGAGACATTGAATCCACAACATTCTTACTTTTTTAAACAAAAATATTATTTGACTCATTATTTTAAAAGATCAATTAACGCTATTCCACTTCCCCGCACATAACAAAAAATTCTTGCTGTTTATATTATTTGATTTAAATTCTTGTAGAAAGTCTAGAGATAATTTATAATCATTAGCAAAATCCAAGAGCACCATAATATTGTTTTCACTTTTCACGAAATTATTTATTTGAAAATGATTGAGTTTGCATTGAATTTCTTTGATTATATTAAAGTAAATATTCAGATTCGTGGTACCCCTAGTTAACCTTACCAACGGCCCAATTTTCAACAAACCAAGGCCCAGGCGCTATTGGGATCCCTTATCGGCATTCTCTCTGGCTGACATTATCTGGTCTTCTGGTCGCTATCATTGGTGTTTCTTGGCCATTGTTAGTCGTCTTCCAAGTAACTACTCGGTCCTTTACTATCAGCCAATAGTCATCTCCTTCGTTCACTCGCAATTCATCGAGAAAAAAAAATTGTTTTTCTTTTCACCTTGAGTCTGAGTAGATGTTAGAATATATGTTTTCCATATTAGGACGTTGATACTAAAATATTATTAATTTAAGTTTGATTGTAATAAAATTTTACCATACCTGTATTATCCTACATACCGTAATTTTCCTATAGATTGACATCTTTGGGCAAATAAACGTATGCTATAATAATGCTCTTTTTTTTTTTTAATTTAAAATTCTACAAAAGCAATTAACACCTTGTTTAATAATTCAATATGAAATTTTTTTGTAATAGAAAGTCTAGTTAGAATTTAGATTATGTTTTGCAAAAAAAAAAAAAAAAACAAAAATACAAAATTTTAAAGTATAAATAACCTTGGAAACATTTTTTTTTTTTTTTGGTTCTATGAGCTTAAGGCGGGAAAAAAAAATTTAGTTTGTTAAATTTTTGGTTTTTTCCCTTTTTTTTGTTTTGTTTTTTTTTTTTCTCAAAATAAAAATAATAACAAACAATTATAATACAAAACAATCTTATAAATATTGAAGTTATATAGAGACTTGCCATATATAAATGAGCTCTTTTGTTCACTCCAATGAAAAACAACCACGTCATCGTAAAACAACAAAAGTGAGTTAGACGAAAGAGAAATACTATAATCTAATAAAAATTCTATATTTTGCCTATAAAAGTCCACATGGCAAGATGTCACATTATTTTTTTGTGGTGGGAAAAAGATAAAATAAAAAGAAAATGATATGGCATCTTGCCACAAGAATTTTTATGGGAAAAATATGTAAAATTCTAGCATATCTCTAGACGAAAACACTGGATCTTTTATCTCAAATGAGTAACAAAACCTGAGAAAACCCTCCTCACCATTATTTTATCTATTAAAGTAAGGGTAACTTCACTTTAGACCCCTGAATTACCACACGATTTGACAAACCCCCCAAACTTCAAAACCTTTCAATTTGAACCCCTTAACTTTCAATTGCAGTCAATTTGAACACCTCCGGTAGATTTTAAATGTTAAAAGTGAGACAATGATGTTTATAACCCATGAATTTTTTATAAAATTTCAAATTTACCCTTAATTCCAAATTAAAAAAAAAAAGTAAAAAAAAAACAGAAAACAAAAAACTAGGGATATTTTTGTCCTTTTAGGTATTGCTGTTAGAAGTTAAGGGTTAAATGTGACGAAAGAGTTCAAATTGACTACAATTAAAAGTTCAAGGGTTCAAATTGAGAGGTTTTAAAGTTTGAGGGCTAGTCAAACCGCATGGTAATTTAAGGGTCTAAAGTGAAGTTACTCCTTAAAGTAAACATTATCCTATCTTTTTATGTTCTAGTTCTTGCATTCTATATTTAATTAATTGTGGAACATTGTTTAATTATTAAATGTTGAGCTTAAAATGATATTCTAATGAAAGCAATTGCCTTTTTGTACGAAAAGAAAGGAGTAAGAAAAAGGGTAAAGTGGCAACATCGTGAACATAAGATTTTTTTTATTCTTTATTTATTTATTTATTTTTTTAAGTTAAAAAGGCAAGCGGGAGAGATCAACTGTGGCTATTCTATTTGGGTGTGACCATAGTAACACCTATCTGTTGGACCACACAAAAGAGACCTAAACGGTGGGAATTGAAAACACTCTCTCAAATTTGTCTAAATGATAGCCTGACTTAGCTCCACTACGACAGTAATAAAAATTAAGGTGATTTACATTAATCAAGCACGGAAATTTTTATCGTAGGATTTGAATCCATGCCTTTAATATATTCACAACCACTTTAAAAATTTTATTGAACAATTACCCTAATGGTTCGTGGAAATAAGACTTAAAAGCAAAAGAAGAACAAAAAAAGAACAGGGCTTTGTCGTAGAGGACATCCGGCCATTGATTTGAAAAAAAAAAAAAAAAAGCTGGCAAAACTCTTACTTTTGCAAATTATTACTATTCGTGGACTTAAACCTTTTCTCTTTACTATTTATCTGTAAATCTTTTTCTTAGAGCATTCATAATGGAGAAGTCAAATGATATTTTTATCTAAAATAGCTAATTCGATTTGTAAAAAAAACCCCACTTTAGATTAGCAAAAAAAAAAAAAAGGCAAAATAGATATTTGATTGGATTAACCCAAAAAAAAAAAAAAAAAAAATTCATTAGCTAAACTATATAAAGTAAGTTTTGAGGAGCTATTTTGCATAAAAATTTGGCTACTCCATTGTGAATGCTCTTAAAATGATCCAACTAAACTTATCTTCATTAGGTTAAATACTTTATTAGTACATGAGTTTGCAAATTATTATTTTTTTACCTAGGGTTCAAATCTTATCATAAATGATACTTGACTTACGGGAAAAGACCAACTTAATACCTTTATTAGGTTCCGTCATACGTGTCATCACATAGAAATGCCACGTGTCCTATATGATGCCACGTGTCATCACATATATTTTTTTGGGTGGCCGGCCACCCCCATTTTGATCATTTGGGGGGTGGCTGGGCACCCCAAAAAAATTTCATTTTTTTTTTTTTTAGATTTTAGTTTTTTAATTAATTTTAATATTTTTTTTAGACACGTGGCATTTCTATGTGACGACATGTGGCATTCATTTAGTTTGGGCTAATGAAGGTACTAAGTTGGTATTTTCCCGTAAGTCAGATACCATTTATGATAGGATTTAAACCGTATGTAAGAAAAAATAAAAATGTGCAAACCCAAATACTAATAAAATAAGCCTACTATTAACTCATAAATATTTTTCTTAAAATGATCCAACCAAACTTATCTTAAGGGGATTTTTTTTTTTTTACATGTCCACATAAGGGAAGACGGAGGGGAGATTTCGAAATATTGATCTTCGCTTCATGAGGCGTGGTTCACAACCGATTGAACTACTATTTAGGAACCTTCTTAAGGGGATTTAGGAAATTGTTTCATGTACGATTTTTTAAATTTTTAATTATTTTGTTAAAATTAATAGCTAAAATTTTATCAAATCAACATTTATTATTTTTATTAGTCCAATATTTAACGCTCAATAATTATCATATTCTACCATATTGATATTTCCTTCAAATTTAGAGTTAAGACCAAGTTGCATCATGCCGATAAACCAAAACTCAAAAAATAAAAAATCTTCAAAGAACTCGCAACAAACAAGGCCGTATTGCCATGTTATTTAACAAACAAGGCCTTAATAGTAGTACAAAGTATCTAACAATTTCCAGCATAGGAATCATTCTATTTATGCTAGTCAAAAAAAATCATCGTCGAAGCAGCTGTCGAAGTCGAAGTCGGGGGGACTGGCGAGTGCTGAAAATTCATAATATACTCATAAGTATCAGACAAATGATCTATATAGTCCCCCTTTCCTTGTTCTTTTATTTGAATTAAAAAATATATATAAGTATTAGACAAATGATCTATGTCCTTAAACTTACCAATGCCAGCTAGGTGTTCAAAAAAGTACTTTTTGAATTCATAGTCATCAATGGAATCCTGGGGAAGACGCAAGTCTTTAATCTGCTCAGCACACCTTCTTCCCAAATTCCCTTCTAGAGTGAGGTCCTTACATCGCCGTAAGTCAAGCGATTCAAGGTGAGGACAACCATCGAGGATGGCCTGCAAGCTGTCGTTAGTCAGACGAAAAGTTCCAACAAGATTGAGGCAGCGCAATTTACTCATGTTCTCTGCAATAGCAAGTGCCTCCTCATGACACTGTTCAGGAAACCGACACCCCCCCCAGTTGTTGAATTGGAGTGATTTCAAAAGGGGGCAACAGCGGCCCACAGCTTCCAGAGCTTCTTTCGACAATGGACAGTATGAAATGGAAAGCTCCTCTAGTAATGGAAGTTTTGCAGCCACTCCACTCAATCCCCCAACTGAAACGCCAAGGCAGTTTGCAAGTCGAAGGCGTTTGAGCTGACTTGAACTGTTAAAATAACATGGAAGGAAATGACAAAAAAATCTACACATACATTTCATGGACCTATAAATAAATAAAACCTTGCATATTTTCTGATACTTAATTATACATCTAATTAAGGTAGACGATGGCGATAATTAATTACAGAAGCGTAATTATTTAAACATGAAGAAGTGAAACCAGATGTCCTGGGATTTATTATGCATAGGAAGATTTTAATTATAATTGGTTCAATGGTGCTGCAATAAGCACTCATTGTGCACAAGATTCCCCCCCACCCACCCACACACAAAAAAAGAATTTATGGTGGCAGAGGTTCTTTTTTTTTGATGAGTAAACGTTATTAAATAATAAAGATGCACAACAAGTAAAATTTAAATTTTTTATGATCATCAAAACTACATCCTCCAATCAAATTCCCGCTTTATCAGCCACAAGGATTACATGTACAACTCAAGGATAAAGAACATCAATCAATCACATTGTGCAACAAAAAGGCAGATTAAACATAAGCATATCAATCAAAACCTTAATTTCAGGCGCGTTATTCAAATCAAATCCGAACAGAAAAAAAAAAAAAAAAAAAACCTGTCAGCAATGTGCCTGAGGAGCTCGTCGGTGCCGAAGTCGTCGACTTTGATATCGACCAACTGGCCGCAGCTGCGATCCACTGCGTCGCGGCACATCTTCTCGAGCTCGGGGAACGTCCAGTGGTCGCCGGGCTTACGCATGTCGATGGCGAGCCACATTGACGGGTCCTTGCAGAGTTTCCGCCACGGCGAGCACACCCACTGCGCGCTCGTCAGGATCTCGATGGCGCCCAGTCTCAGCAGGATCGACTTCGTCAAGTCTCTGGGCAGCTCCAGCCAGTTGCGGAACTCGTCTGAGGGGTGAGGAGGAGGGTCCATCGCAAGATTTTCTCGGAAAGGCTGGGATTTTCCGGGAAAATCAAGTCGGGGTTTCGGGGACTGCTTGTGTTTGTGTGGGGTTTTTATTTGCGAAATAAATTAGCTAAAAACCGGTTCACTGTTGATTCACATGAAAAGTATTGTGTTTTTTAACCAGTTGAGAAGCACTTTTAGTTGCCTCATGTTTGTGAATAATAATTAATAAATTCTTGCTATTTTTTTTGTTTTCTATGAAATTCTTTCTGCTTATATTATTTGATTTAAATTCTTGTAGAAAGTTTGGAGATAATTTATAATCATTAACAAAATCCAAGATCACAATAATATTGTTTTCACGAAATTAATTATTTGTTTAAAACAATTGAGTTTGCATATTGGATTTCTTTGATTATTCTAAAGTAAATAGTCATATTCTTGCTACACACTCTTTAGTTAGCCTTACCAACGACCCAATTTCAACAAACCAAAGCTCTAAGATCCCTTACCCGCATCGTCTCCGACTAACATCATCATTAGGATCTTCCAGTTGCTGTCAATGGCGTTTCTTGGCCATTGTCCAACAATTTATTTTGGCCACTGCTCGCCGTTTCCCAAGTAACTTCTCCGTCATTAACTATTGGCCAATTGCCGGCTTCCACCACTACTACCCACCTCTTAGTTGTCTCCTCCTTTCATGCACAATTCATCGAGAAAAAAAAAAAAAAAATTTCTTTCCACCTTGAGGAAGGAATGTTAGAATATATGTTTTCCATATTAGGCTGATACTAAAATATTATTCATTTAAGTTTGATTGTAATCAAATTTTACCATACTTGTATTCTCTCACATACCATAGTTTTCCTATAAATTGACATCTTTGTATTGTATATATAAATGAAGATAATAATAGCAAGATGCAAAATGGTGAACGTAAGGGTCTAATAGACTAATACCAAACCACCTCAAAATTTATTGTGTCTTTTTTTTCTCTTTGCTTCCGCTATAATTCTCATTTTTTTTTAAAAAAGGAAATCTACAAAATCATTTAACACCTTGTTGAATTCAATATGAAAATTTTCAATAACTAGAAAGTCTACTTAGAATTTAGATTATGTTTTGCCAAAAAAAGGAAACCATTTTTTTATTTTTTATTCTAACAAGCTTAAGAAAAAAAATGGTCCGGTTTGTTAAAATTTTTGTTTTTCATCTTTTTTTTTGTTTTTCTCAAAACACAAACAGTAACAATTAACAAACAATCCTATAAATATAAAAGATGATTACTTATATAGGGGTTTGGCATAAATCAGCTCTTTTATGATCTCCAATAAAAGACAAATACGTCAACGTGAAACAACAAAAGTGAGTTAGACTAAAACAACGGATCTTTTTCTTCTCTTCAATAGTTCACTAAAATCCCTATTTCCTTATGTCAATAGTGGTAAAACCAACAACATTAAATATGACAATGAAACAATATTTCATTTATGAGAAACGTTCTTTTGCATTCTCCCATCATTTTCTCTCCTCATTTCTTGAAAATTAATTTTTAAATTTGTAGGGTCCACATAAATGAAGGTGTAAGTTCTACAAATCGAATGATTAATTTTTAAAAGAAGATAATAAAAAAATGATAATAGCTTAAATGTGGGAAACCCTCCTCACCAATTTTACTGATAATAATTTTTTATTTAATTGTGAAATATTATTTAATTATTAAATGTTGAGCTTAAAATGATATTTCTAATGAAAGTATTGCCTTATTTTAGGAAAAGAAAGGAATAAAGAAAAAGGGTAAAGATGCAGCATAGTGGAAAGAAGACTTAAAAGCAAAAGAAAAAGAAAAAAGAAAAAGAAAAAGAAGAGGGCTTTGTTGTAGAGGACATCCAGCCGTTGATTTGATAAAAAAACATCGAACAAGAAAGGCAAATGTCTCCTACATCTGCCAGCTATAAAAGAGACCGGATAAGACAAAATAAAAGAAAGCAAAACTTAAGGGAAGCAGCAAAGAGAAAAGAAGAGGTGTAAACGAAATAGGTCACGTACGTAAAAGAGAACGTTACCCAACTAAGAAGGAAATGGTTTTGTACTTTTGTTTAACCCTCAATAAAAAGATATCTGATTCTTTCCGGTTCAAATGAGCAGGAAAAGGTCGGTTTCTTAAAAAAAAAAAAAAAAAAATGTTAATTATTTTTTTAGTACTTAGATTTGAGCCATTTGCATCATTTGAGAATTTATTTGTTTTCAATTGAATCATTTGTATCCGGACTAGTGGATTTGGCCATTTGGTGGTGATATGCCTCTAGCTATGCCTGCTTTGCTCTTTTGTCTTTTCAATTTTTTCATTTGTATGGATTAATTAATGGATTTGGACCATTTGGATGTGTATGTGAAATATATAATGTGGTATGTGATGATTTGGGTCATGCCTTTTCAAAAATATTGTCTAGCCCAAAAAACTGCATGTTTTTTCATCTTTTTGGAGTCATTTTGGCCTAAAATGATAATTTTATTTTGAAATTAAGTTTATGTTGACAAGAGTATTTTGATTCATTATGATTTTTGTTTATATCAAATGCTTATTTTTGGTTTGAAAAATATATGCATACTTAATTTATTTTGTAACACGTTATTGAAATCAAATTCTTAACCTAACTAGTTGAGTAAAAAAATATGTCTCATGAATATGTGTTTGATGCATGTTGCTTCGTTTTCATATGCTATCCCCAAAACACACATAACAAAAAATTCTTGCTGTTTATATTATTTGAATTCAATTATTGTAGAAAGCTTTAAGGTACCAGCTTTTCTTCTCCCTTTTTCCATCCGCCACCTTCCGAAACCCGCCCCCACCCCCATGTCGCCATGATCCAAAAAACCCAAGGGCAAGAAAATACTCTTCATTAAAGCTGGGTCTCGAGTGCCATTTTTAATACTTGCCTATTACGAATAGGGTTTTTAAACTTCAGACCCGGCTCGATCTAACCCATGCCCACCCTTTGTCGTAGAGGGCATCCAGCCGTTGATTTGAAAAAGAAAAAGAGGCAAAACTTTTACTTTTGCTTTGCGTGGAGTTCCAAGTAAAGTCAACAAAATTGCAGTGGTGCTGCTGATTTCAATGAAAGGTCTTAACTCAATCTTTACTATTAATCCGTAAATCGTTTTCTTAAAATGATCCAACAAAACTTATCTTAATGGGATTTAGGGAATTTTTTCAAATTCAAATAGTTAAAATTTTATCAAATTAGCACTTATTATTTTAATCAATCCAATATTTAACACTCAATAATGATCATATTCTACCATATTTCCTTCGCAGTTAGAGTTGAGACCAAGTTGAATCATGCCTATAAACCAAAACTCATGATTAAATATATAAAATTCTTAGAAAAGATTCACAACAAAATAATTGGCTTAAACGCTTGTAATTATTTGAGTAATAGACTCACATGTGAAAGAAAATGTGGGGTTCGTCTGTGAAACTTCTTCCGGTCCCCTAATTACTCACTTTATTTTATATAGTATTACTCATTGGACACTAGATCAAAGCAAGCAGAACTACAGGCCCCCGAAAATTTAAAATTTCTTCTAAATTAAATTTTTTTTAAGCATAAACCTTTCAAGATTAATTTTCTACATTACCAAAAATTCAATCTCTTAAAATAAATTTTGCGGCTTCAAAAATTCTAGTTTAGCCTGAAAAGCATATTTCAGTTCGTTTGACTATGCTCTTTGTACCCACAAAAGAAAAACCATGGAGGATATAACCATCGGTTAGTTTTTAAAATATGTTTTTAATTTTTATAAAGATAAAGACTTGTACAATATATGCCGAGATCAACATAATCTGCTTAGGGAAAATAAATAAAATATAAAGATTATATAACAAATAAGATATAAATGAGATAAATCGTTTGAAGCCTACTTGTTACAAGCCTTTGATTGTGATCTTGTAACTGGACAGTGGATGGGTAAACTAGCAGGTTTGGTCTTGTTGTGCTTACCTATGATGGAATGAAGAGATGGAAAAATAGGGTTTGAGGTTAAGAGGACCTCACCTCACAACACAAGGTTGATTTAGGTTAAATATTCTCTGCCTCTTTATTTCAATACTCCTCCTTATATAAGGGTTACAGCTGACTCAAATTAGGTTAGGAATTGTAATCCCACCTTGATTAGGACTAAAAATTATAAACCTACTAGGATATGGACTACGACACTTACAAGGAAAGAAATAACTATTACATGCAAATATCAAATAAAGAGACCTAAGACTATTATTATGGAAAGAAACTATAACTCTTGCATATAAAAAGACTAATATACGTAGGTAGAGATATTTTAAAGAGAGAAGCGATTGTAACACTACCATTTTTTCTCTTCCAAAAGACTTCATGAAATGAAAGTTACCAGAGAGTGGACGGTATTTACAACAAAGATTCTTTCCATTTCAAAGAAAAAAATAAAGGGTTAAATACTCTAAAACCCCCTGTGGTTTCACAACTTTATTTTTTCCCTCCTGGGGTTTCATTTTTATCACAGGAGGTCCCTGTGGTTTTGATAAGTGACCAAATTAGTCCATCCGTTAGTTGACCGTTAGTTGACACGTGGACCAATCAGACGTCGACACGTGGCACATATATTAATTTTTTTTTTAATTTTTTTTAATTAAAAAAAATATTAAAAAAAAAAAAAAAAGAAAAATCGGAAGAAACTGGGGGTGGCCGAGCCACCCCCTTGGCAATTTGGGGGTGGCTCGGCCACCCCCTTTGGCCATGGGGGTGGCCAGGCCACCCCCATCTGGCCGGATGGGGGTGGCCGAGCCACCCCCTCGTGCTTCCGATTTTTTTTTTTTTTTTTTTTTTTTAATATATATTTTTTAATTTAAAAAAAAAAACATTTTTTTTAAATTAAAAAAAAAATTAAAAAAATTAATATATGTGCCACGTGTCGACGTCTGATTGGTCCACGTGTCAGTCCGTACAGTCAACTAACGGATGAACTAATTTGGTCACTTATCAAAACCACAGGGACCTCCTGTGATAAAAATGAAACCCCAGAGAGGAAAAAATAAAGTTGTGAAACCCCAGGGACTAATTTAGTATTTAACCCAAAAATAAATTGTATCACCAAAATTTAAAATTAGTGCATTTAAACAGGCACAGAAAGCCAATAAGGTATTAATACTAAAAACAGGAATCATTTCATTTATGCTTCTCAAAATAAAGACCTCCATCCAGAAGTCGTTTTGGGGATCATCGTATTCTTCAAAGTGCTCGATGTTGTCCCCCTCCTGAGAATTCATAATACTCATTAGTATCAGACAAATGATCTAGTCCCCCTTCCTTTATTTGAATATATACATAAAAAGAAAAAGTATTAGACAAATGATCTATGCCCGAAAACCGACCAATTAAGCCATAAAAAAAAACAATGATCATTAAATTCATAGTCATCAGTGGAATCATGGGGAAGACGCAAGTGTTTAATCCGTTGAGCACATCTTCTTCCCAAATCCCCTTCTAGAGTGAGATTGAAACATAGCCGTAGGTCAAGCGATTGAAGGTGAGGACAACAATCAAGGATGGCCTGCAAGCCCTCATTAGTCAGCTTATTTCCAACAAGCTGGAGGTGCCGCAATTGACTCATGTTCTCTGCAATAGCTAGTGCCTCCCCATCATAATCTTGTTAGCTGCCGACAAGGTTTTTCCCTACTTAAGATGAGATTTTGATTAAATAAAATGGAGCAAGTCCTATAAAGATTTATCTAGATGGTTCTCCACTTATCTAGAAAGTTCTCTACAAAGATTTATCTAGATGATTCTACATCCATCTAGAAGGTTATTTACAAAGATTTATCTAGATGGAACCATCTAAAAGGTTCTCAATTTGTCTTCATCATCTAGATGGTTCTAACTTTGGCTATAAATAGTCAAGGGGCCTTATGCCTCAAACATGATTGATGATGATTAACAACAACACACAATAAGAGAAGCTAGGAGAGGAGAGCTTCAGTTATACTCTAGAGAGAGAGTTAAGAAAATAATGTTTTAATACACTACTGAGAGTATATATTAGTTTTAACAGAGGTTGTTTCTCTCTGTATTATTTTACTCTTGTATTAATTCAAGTTTTGCATAACTTGAGTAGACACTACTATAACAAGTTGTTTATAGCGGATTGATCGGAGTTAGTCCCGTGAATGTAGGCTCACTGCCGAACCACGTAAATACTATATGTTGATCTCTTGCATTTATTATTCCATTATTATTATGTGGAGTTTGCACAATCATTGATTCAAGGGTATGTCCATCCTTAAGAAATCTATCTATTCTTCTGTCTCCGATTGTTGAATTTGAATGATTTCGGAAGAGGCAACAGTGGCCCACAACTTCCAGAGCTTCTTTTGACAATCAACAGTATGAAATAGCAAGCTCCTCTAGTAATGGAAGTTTTGCAACAACTCCATTCAATCCCTCATCTGAAATGAGAAAGCATTTCACAAGACCAAGGCGTTTGAGCTGATCACTTGAACTGTTAAAATACCACGAAAGGAAATGACAAAAATGAAGCAGCAAACACAAATATGTGGAAGAATTCTACATCAGCCTCTTCATCACTGCGATATTGAATCCACAACATTCTTACTTTTTAAAACAAAAATATTATTTGACTCATTATTTTCAAAGATCAATTAACGCTATTCCACTTCCCCGCACATAACAAAAAATTCTTTCTGTTAATATTATTTGATTTAAATTCTTGTAGAAAGTCTAGAGATAATTTATAATCATTAACAAAATCCAAGAGCACAATAATATTGTTTTCACTTTTCACGAAATTATTTGTTTGAAAACGATTGAGTTTGCATTGCATTTCTTTGATTATTTTAAAGTAAACCTTACCAATGGCCCAATTTTCAACAAACCGAGGCCTAGGCGCTATTGGGATCCCTTATCGGCATTCTTCTAGCTGACATTATCTGGTCTTCCGGCCGCTGTCACTGGCGTTTCTTGGCCATTGTTAGTCGTCTTCCAAGTAACTACTCGGTCCTTTACTATCAGCCAATAGTCATCTCCTTTGTTTACTCGCAATTCATCGAGAAAAAAAAAAAAAAAAAGTGTTTTTCTTTTCACCTTGAGTCTGAGTAGATATTTGAATATATGTTTTCCATATTAGGACGTTGATACTAAAATATTATTAATTTAAGTTTGACTGTTATAAAATTTTACCATACCTGTATTATCTTATACATACCATAATTTTCCTATAGATTGAGATCTTTGGGCAGTTTACAATGATAAACGTATGTGTTTAACATCAAACCACTTCAAAATTTTGCTGTCTTTTCTTTCTCTTTGCTTCCGCTATAATTTTCATTTTTTTTTTTAATTTAAAATTCTACAAAAGCAATTAACACCTTGTTTAATAATTCAATATGAAATTATTTTGTAATAGAAAGTCTAGTTAGAATTTAGATTATGTTTTGCAAAAAAAAACAAAAACAAAAATACAAAATTTTAAAGTATAAATAACCTTGGAAACGTTTTTTTTTTGGTTAAGGGGGAAAAAAAAAAAGAAAAAAAAAAGAAGTTTGGTTTGTTAAATTTTTTGTTTTTTGTTTTTCAAAACAAAAATAATAACAAACAATTATAATACAAAACAATCTTATAAATATTGAAGAGAATAACTTATATAGAGACTTGTCATATATAAATCAGCTCTTTTGTTCACTCCAATGAAAAACAACCACGTCATCGTAAAACAACAAAAGTGAGTTAGCTCGACGAAAGAGAAATGCTAGAATCTAATAAAAACTCTATATTTTATATATAAAAGTCTACATGGCAAGATGCGACATCATTTTTTTTGTGGCGTAGGGAAAAAGATAAAATAAAAAGAAGATGATGTGGCATCTTGCCACATGAATTTTTATGGGAAAAATATGGAGTTTTTATTAGATTTTAGCATATCTCTAGACGAAAACACCGAATCTTTTATCTCAAATGAGTAAAAAAACTTGAGCAAACCCTCCTCACCATTATTTTATTTATTAAAGTTAGGGGTAATTTCACTTTAGACCTCTGAATTACCACACGATTTGACAAACCCCCCCAAACTTCAAAACTTTTCAATTTGAACCTTTTAACTTTCAATTGCAATCAATTTGAACCCCTTCGGTAGATTTTAAATGTTAAAAGTGAGACAGTGATGTTTATAACACTTGACTTTTTTATAAAATTTCAAATTTACCCTTAATTCCAAATTAAAAAATAAAAATAAAAGTAAAATAAAAAAAGCAAAAAATTAGGGATATTTTTGTCTTTTTCGGTATTGCCGTTAGAAGTTAACGGTTAAATGTGATGAAATGGTTCAAATTGACTGCAATTTAAAAGTTTAAGGGTTCAAATTGAGAGATTTTGAAATTTGGAGAGTTTGTCAAACTGTGTAGTAATTTAGGGGTTTAAAGTGAAGTTACTCCTTAAAGTAAACATTTTCCTATCTTATTATGTTCTAGTTCTTGCATTCTAAATTTAATTAATTGTGGAACATTGTTTAATTATTAAATGTTGAGCTTAAAAAGTTAAAATGATATTCTAATGAAAGCAATTGCCTTTTTGTAGGAAAAGAAAGGAGTAAGAAAAAGGGTAAAGCGGCAACATCGTGAACATAAGATTTTTTATTTTTATTTTAAAGTCAAAAAGGCAAGCGGGATGGATCAATTTTGGCTATTTTATTTGGGTGTGACCATAGTAATACTTATCTGTTGGGTCACACAAAAGAGACCTAGACAGTGGAAACCGAAAGTGCTCTCTCAAATTTGTCTAAATTATAGCCTAACTTAGCTCCACTACGATAGTAATAAAAATCAAGGTGATTTACACTAATCAAGCGTAGAGATTTTTATTGTGGGATTTGAATCCATGCCCTTAATATATTCGCAACCACTTTAAAAATTTTATTGAACAATTACCCTAATGGTTAGTGGAAATAAGACTTGAAAGCAAAAGAAGAACGAAAAAAGAACAGGGCTTTGTCGTACGTAGAGCACATCCGACCATTGATTTGGTAAAAAAAAAAAAAAAAGCCGGCAAAACTCTTACTTTTCCTGATTATTACAATGCGTGGGCTTAAAAGTAAAGTTAACCTTTTCTCTTTACTATTTATCTGTAAATCTTTTTCTTAGAGCATTCACAATAGATGAGTCAAATGATTTTTTTATTTAAAATAGTTAATTAGATTTTTAAAAAACTCCCCACATTGGATTACCTAAAAAAAAAAAACACAAAATTGATATTTGATTGGATTATCCAAAATTAAAAAAAAAAAATGCTACATATAGCATTACTTTTTAAGAAAACCATTTTATTTTTTATTGTTTCTTTCACCTGTTTTCTCTTCTTCAAAACTTTTTCAACTTTTCAAGTTTGAAGAAAAGAGAAATTTGGGGTGATTGGTTGTTTAATTTGGCGGTTTTTTTTCTTTTTTTTTTTTCATGGTTTTTTGAATTAAAATGAATAAAAAATAAAAAAATAAATATTATTTTAATAGAATAGATAGAAATATAGCTAATCAGATGTAGATGCCTTGAAAAATTTATTAGTTTTTTTTTTTTTTTTCTAAGCTTGAAAAATTTATTAGTTAAACTAGATAAAATAAGTTTTGGGAAGCTATTTTGCATTAAAATTTGGCTACTCCATTGTGAATGCTCTTAAAATGATCCAACTAAACTTATCTTCATTAGGTTAAATACTTTATTAGTACATGAGTTTGTAAATTTTTATTTTTTTACCCATAGTTCAAATTTTATCATAAATGGTACTTGATTTATGGGAAAATACCAACTTAATACCTTTATTAGGTTCCATCATACGTGTCATTACATAGAAATGTCATGTGTCCTAAAAATGAATAATAATAAAAAAACTAAATCTTATTATTATTATTATTATTATTATTTTTTTTTTTTTTATATTTAGTTTTTTTAATTAATTTTAATATTTTTTAAGGCAAATGGCACTTCTATGTAACGACACGTGGCATTCCTTTAGTTTGGGCTAACGAAGGTACTAAGTTGGTATTTTTTCGTAAGTCAAGTATCATTTATGATAGGATTTGAACCTTATGTGAGAAAAAAAAAAAATGTGCAAACCCAAATACTAATAAAATAAGCCTACTATTAGTCCGTAAATATTTTTCTTAAAATGATCTAACCAAACTTAACTTAAGGGGATTTTTTTTTTTTTTTTTTTAACATGTCCACATAAGAGAAGAGGGAGGGGAGATTTCGAAATAGTGACCTTCGCTTCATGAGGCATGATTCACAACTGATTGAATTACTACTTAGGAACCTTCTTAAGGGGATTTAGGAAATTGTTTCATATACGATTTTTTAAATTTTTAATTATTATGTTAAAATTAATAGCTAAAATTTTATCAAATCAACATTTATTATTTTTATTAGTCCAATATTTAACGCTCAATAATTATCATATTCTACCATATTGATATTTCCTTCAAATTTAGAGTTCAGACCAAGTTGCATCATGCCGATAAACCAAAACTCAAAAAATAAAAAATCTTAAAAGAATTCACAACAAACAAGGCCGTATTGCCATGTTATTTAACAAACAAGGCCTTAATAGTAGTACAAAGTATCTAACCATTTTCAGCATAGGAATCATTCTATTTATGCTAGTCAAACCAAAAATCCGCATCGTCGAAGCAGCTCTCGAAGTCGAAGTCGTAGTCGTGGGGACTGAAGAGTACTGAAAATTCATAATATACTCATAAGTATCAGACAAATGATCTATATAGTCCCCCTTTCCTTGTTCTTTTATTTGAATTAAAAAATATATATAAGTATTAGACAAATGATGTATGTCCTTAAACCTACCTGTGCCAGTAATTTTCAATTCACAAATGTCCTCTTTAAATTCATAGTCATCAATGGAATCATGGGGAAGACGCAAGTCTTTAATCTGCTCAGCACACCTTCTTCCCAAATTCCCTTCTAGAGTGAGGTCCTTACATCGCCGTAAGTCAAGCGATTCAAGGTGAGGACAACCATCGAGGATGGCCTGCAAGCTGCCGTTAGTCAGAGTATAAGTTCCAACAAGATTGAGGCAGCGCAATTTACTCATGTTCTCTGCAATAGCAAGTGCCTCCTCATGACACCTTTTAGAACCCCGAAACCAGTTGTTGAATTGGAGTGATTTCAACAAAGGGCAACAGCGGCCCACAGCTTCCAGAGCTTCTTTTGACAATGGACAGTATGAAATGGCAAGCTCCTCTAGTAATGGAAGTTTTGCAGCCACTCCACTCAATCCACCATCTGAAACGCCAAGGCAGTTTGCAAGTCGAAGGCGTTTGAGCTGACTTGAACTGTTAAAATAACATGGAAGGAAATGACAAAAAAATCTACACATACATTTCATGGACCTATAAATAAATAAAACCTTGCATATTTTCTGATACTTAATTATACATCTAATTAAGGTAGACGATGGCGATAATTAATTACAGAAGCCTAATTATTTAAACATGAAGAAGTGAAACCAGATGTCCTGGGATTTATTATGCATAGGAAGATTTTAATTATAATTGGTTCAATGGTGCTGCAATAAGCACTCATTGTGCACAAGATTCCCCCCCACCCACCCACACACAAAAAAAGAATTTATGGTGGCAGAGGTTCTTTTTTTTTTTTGATGAGTAAACGTTATTAAATAATAAAGATGCACAACAAGTAAAATTTAAATTTTTTATGATCATCAAAACTACATCCTCCAATCAAATTCCCGTTTTATCAGCCACAAGGATTACATGTACAACTCAAGGATAAAGAACATCAATCAATCACATTGTGCAACAAAAAGGCAGATTAAACATAAGCATATCAATCAAAACCTTAATTTCAGGCGCGTTATTCAAATCAAATCCGAACAGAAAAAAAAAAAAAAAAAAAACCTGTCAGCAATGTGCCTGAGGAGCTCGTCGGTGCCGAAGTCGTCGACTTTGATATCGACCAACTGGCCGCAGCTGCGATCCACTGCGTCGCGGCACATCTTCTCGAGCTCGGGGAACGTCCAGTGGTCGCCGGGCTTACGCATGTCGATGGCGAGCCACATTGACGGGTCCTTGCAGAGTTTCCGCCACGGCGAGCACACCCACTGCGCGCTCGTCAGGATCTCGATGGCGCCCAGTCTCAGCAGGATCGACTTCGTCAAGTCTCTGGGCAGCTCCAGCCAGTTGCGGAACTCGTCTGAGGGGTGAGGAGGAGGGTCCATCGCTAGATTTTCTCGGAAAGGCTGGGATTTTCCGGGAAAATCAAGTCGGGGTTTCGGGGACTGCTTGTGTTTGTGTGGGGTTTTTATTTGCGAAATAAATTAGCTAAAAACCGGTTCACTGTTGATTCACATGAAAAGTATTGTGTTTTTTAACCAGTTGAGAAGCACTTTTAGTTGCCTCATGTTTGTGAATAATAATTAATAAATTCTTGCTATTTTTTTTTGTTTTCGATGAAATTCTTTCTGCTTATATTATTTGATTTAAATTCTTGTAGAAAGTTTGGAGATAATTTATAATCATTAACAAAATCCAAGATCACAATAATATTGTTTTCACGAAATTAATTATTTGTTTAAAACAATTGAGTTTGCATATTGGATTTCTTTGATTATTCTAAAGTAAATAGTCATATTCTTGCTACACACTCTTTAGTTAGCCTTACCAACGACCCAATTTCAACAAACCAAAGCTCTAAGATCCCTTACCCGCATCGTCTCCGACTAACATCATCATTAGGATCTTCCAGTTGCTGTCAATGGCGTTTCTTGGCCATTGTCCAACAATTTATTTTGGCCACTGCTCGCCGTTTCCCAAGTAACTTCTCCGTCATTAACTATTGGCCAATTGCCGGCTTCCACCACTGCTACCCACCTCTTAGTTGTCTCCTCCTTTCATGCACAATTCATCGAGAAAAAAAAAAAAAAAAATTTCTTTCCACCTTGAGGAAGGAATGTTAGAATATATGTTTTCCATATTAGGCTGATACTAAAATATTATTCATTTAAGTTTGATTGTAATCAAATTTTACCATACTTGTATTCTCTCACATACCATAGTTTTCCTATAAATTGACATCTTTGTATTGTATATATGAATGAAGTTAATAATAGCAAGATGCAAAATGGTAAACGTAAGTGTCTAATAGACTAATACCAAACCACCTCAAAATTTATTGTGTCTTTTCTTTCTCGTTGCTTCCACTATAATTCTCATTTTTTTTTAAAAAAGGAAATCTACAAAATCATTTAACACCTTGTTGAATTCAATATGAAAAATTTCAATAACTAGAAAGTCTACTTAGAATTTAGACTATGTTTTGCCAAAACATGGAAACCATTTTTTTAAAAAATTTATTTTTTATTCTAACAAGCTTAAGAAAAAAAATGGTCCGGTTTGTTAAAATTTTTGTTTTTCATCTTTTTTTTTTTGTTTTTCTCAAAACACAAACAGTAACAATTAACAAACAATCCTATAAATATAAAAGATGATTACTTATATAGGGGTTTGGCATAAATCAGCTCTTTTATGATCTCCAATAAAAGACAAATACGTCAACGTGAAACAACAAAAGCGAGTTAGACTAAAACACCGGATCTTTTTCTTCTCTTCAACAGTTCACTAAAATCCCTATTTCCTTATGTCGTTGCTTTAGCACAGGTAAAACCAACAACATTAAATATGACAATGAAACAATATTTCATTTATGAGAAACGTTCTTTTGCATTCTCCCATCATTTTCTCTCTTCATTTCTTGAAAATTAATTTTAAAATTTGTAAGGTCCACATAAATGAAGGTGTAAGTCCTACAAATCGAATGATTAATTTTTAAAAGAAGAGAATGAAAAAATGATAATAGCTTAAATGTGGGAAACCCTTCTCGCCAATTTTACTGATAATAATTTTTTATTTAATTATTAAATGTTGAGCTTAAAATGATATTTCTAATGAAAGTATTGCCTTATTTTAGGAAAAGAAAGGAATAAAGAAAAAGGGTAAAGATGCAGCATAGTGGAAAGAAGACTTAAAGCAAAAGAAAAAGAAAAAAGAAAAAGAAAAAGAAGAGGGCTTTGTTGTAGAGGACATCCAGCCGTTGATTTGATAAAAAACAACGAACAAGAAAGGCAAATGTCTCCTACATCTGCCAGCTATAAAAGAGACCGGATAAGACAAAATAAAAGAAAGCAAAACTTAAGGGAAGCAGCAAAGAGAAAAGAAGAGGTGTAAACGAAATAGGTCACGTAAAAGAGAACGTTACCCAACTAAGAAGGAAATGGTTTTGTACTTTTGTTTAACCCTCAATAAAAAGATATCTGATTCTTTCCGGTTCAAATGAGCAGGAAAAGGTCGGTTTCTTTAAAAAAAAAAAAAAATTGTTAATTATTTTTTTAGTACTTAGATTTGAGCCATTTGCATCATTTGAGAATTTATTTGTTTTCAATTGAATCATTTGTATCCGGACTAGTGGATTTGGCCATTTGGTCGTGATATGCCTGCTTTGCTATTTTGTCTTTTCAATTTTTTCATTTGTATGGATTAATTAATGGATTTGGACCATTTGGATGTGTATGTGAAATATATAATGTGGTATGTGATGATTTGGGTCATGCCTTTTCAAAAATATTGTCTAGCCCAAAAAACTGCATGTTTTTTCATCTTTTTGAAGTCATTTTGGCCCAAAATGATTAAAATAAGCCTAAAAAATGAGCTCATTGATGACCCAAAATACTTAAAAATCCCAAAAGCTCATATAAAAAAAGCGGTTATAAAACCTCCAGTTATTAGTTTGAATAACCACTAATCACCGGTTATAAAATAACCACTAACCACCTAGGCGATTGGGATTATTAAAAATTGATAATCACCCAAGGCGGTTGCGGTTAGCGGTTATAGCCAATAACTGCTAATCGTAAGCGCTTGTGTAGTCCTAGACTGAGATTTTTTTCAAAGATAGTTTGCTGGTTTAGTTCTAGTTTCTTTTATGTTATTTGTTTAGTTTAATGTTTTGCATTTTGATTATGGAATTTATTTTCAAGATTATGAGTGGTTAATCCTCTAGTTAGGGTTAGGGGTGAAACCTAGTATTTTTATTATGTGTTTTTAGACTATTTTATCTGTTATTTATAGATTAACAATTGAATGCTGGGGATAATTTTATTTTGAAATTAAGTAAGTTTATGTTGACAAGATTATTTTGATTCATTATGATTTTTGTTTATATCAAATGCTTATTTTTGGTTTGAAAATATATGAATACTTAATTAATTTATTTTGTAACATGTTATTGAAATCAAATTCTTAACCAACCCTTGTTTAATTTACTTTATTTTTTTATTAGTGCTTTATTGTTTTATCTTCCTATTAGAAAAAATTGATTTTCTATCTAATTGAGTAAAAAAATATGTCTCATGAACATGTGTTTGATGCATGTTGCTGCGTTTTCATATGTTATCCCCAAAACACACAGAACAAAAAATTCTTGCTGTTTATATTATTTGAATTCAATTATTGTAGAAAGTTTAGAGATAATTTATAATCATTAACAAAATCCAAGAGCATAATATTATTGTTTTCACAAAATTATTTGTTGAAACTTGAAAACAATTGTGTTTGCATTGAATTTCTTTGATTATTCTAAAGGAAATAGTCATATTCTTGCTACACACTTCCTAATCAGCCTTACTAACGGTCCAATTTTCAGCAAACCAAGGCCCAGGCGCTACAAAGATCCCTTACCCGCATCGTCTCCAATTGACATCATCAGGATCTTCCTGCCACTGTCATCGGCGTTTCTTGATCATTGTCCAACAATTAATTCCAGCCATTGCTAGTTGTCTCCCAAGTAAGTACTTGGTCCTTGCCTATTGGCCAATAGCCGGCCTCCATCGCAGCCACCCACCTTTTAGTCATCTCCTGCGTTCACTCGCAATTAATGGAGAAAAAAATAATTGTTTTTCTTTTCACCTTGAGTTTGAGAAAATGTTAGAATATATGCTAGGTTGATACTAAAACATTATTCATTTAAGTTTGATTGTAGTCAAATTTTATCATACTTTTATTCTCTCACATACCATAGTTTTCCTATAGATTGAGATCTTTGTATTGTACACATGAGTCAAGTTAATAAGAGCAAGATGCAGTTCTTTGGGCAATTTACAATGGTAAATGTAGGTGTCTCACACCAGATCACCCCAAAATTTATTGTATTTTCTTTCTCTTTGCTTCCGCTATAATTCTCTTTTTTATTTTTTTATTTATTTTTTATTTAAAATTCTACAAAACCAATTAAAACCTTGTTTAATTCAATATGAAAAGTTTTAGTAATTAGAGAGTCTAGTTTGAATTTAGATTATGTTTTGCCAAAAAAAAAAATCAAAATTTTAAAGTATAAATAAACTTGGGATTTATTTATTTATTTTTTATTTTTTTATTTTTTAGTTCTAGAAGCTTAAGAAAAAAAAAAAAGGTTCAGTTTGTTAAAATTTATGCTTTTCATCTTTCATTTCTTTTCTCAAAACAACAAAAGTGAACTCCAACAAAAGACAAACACATATGTGTGAAAACAACAAAAGTGAGTATGATGAAAACAACGAATCTTTTTCTTCTCTTCAATAGTTCACCAAAATCCCTATTTCCTTTTTCTGCTTCTTTTGCACCCGTAAAACCAACAACATCAAATATGATTCATGTAAATGAAGATATGAGTCCTACAAATCTAATGGTTAATTTTTTAAAAAAGAGAATGAAAGAATGATGAAAAAAAATAGGGAAAATTATCATTTTCTCCCATAAACTATCACTTGATTACCATATATCTCCATCAACTACCAAGTTGACATTACGATCCCATCAAACTATCATTTCGTTACCAAAACCCCTATTTCGTTAGTCAAGGTCGTTAAGTTGGACGGTCAACCTATCACGTGCACGTAAAATTCGTAATTGATGGGGGTATATGGTAATCGAGTGGTAGTTTATGGGGGGAAATGATAATTACCCAAAAAAAAAGGCATACGCATTCAAGGCATGTGACGCGCACATGATGGGCTGACTGTTCGACTTAACGACCTTGACTAACGAAATAGGGGTTTTGGTAATGAAATGATAGTTTGATGGGGTCGTAATGTAAACTTGGTAGTTGATGGAGATATATGGTAATCAAGTGATAGTTAATGGGGGGAAAGAATAATTACCCAAAAAAATACTAATTAACATTTAAGAAGGAAGAAAGTTACAAGTTACAACTAACATTCAAAAGGATTGCCAAAAATCAAAGCCCCTCATTCTTTCTAGCTAATCTTTTATCTCAAAACAATAACAAATTTTGAGGATACCTCCTCACTAATTTTAGTGATAATAGTTTAAATATGTATATTTCTTTATCAAAGTAAACGTTATCATATCTTATTATATTTTACATTTAATTGTAAAATATTTTTTAATTATTAAATGTTGAGCTTAAAATGATATTCTAATGAAAGTAATTGCATTTTTTTTTTTTTTTTTTGTCTTAAAGGAGTAGCTCAATTACCTTGAAATCATGTCTCATGAAGCGGAGGTCATTAGTTTGAATCCTCCCTCCATCTCTTGTGTGGGCATGTAAAAGAAAAAAAAAAAAAATTTGCCTTTTTTTTTTTTTTAAGGACAAGAAAGGAATAAAATAAAAAGGGGGTAAAGAGGCTGCATCGTGAAAAGAAGACTTATTAAAGAAAAAGGCTTTGTTGTAGAGGACATCCAGCCATTGATCTGAAAAAGAACAACGAAGAAGGCGGCAAATGTCTCATAAATCTGCCAGCTAAGCGACCGCATAAGACAAAATAAAAGAAAGCGAAAGCTCAAGGGAACCAGCAAAGAGAAAAGAAGTAGGTCAAGTAAAAGAGAACGTTACCCAACTAAGAAGGAAATGGTTTTGTTTAACCCTCAATAAAAATAAATCTGATTCTCCCCTGTTCAAATGAATGGAGAAGAGCCGACTTCTTTAAAAAAAAAAAAAACAAAATTGTCTTTTAAAAAAAGTGAAATGATTGTTTTGTCTATATTTTGTAAGGAACTGACGAATTAGGGAGGATTCGGTTCCATGAACAAAAAAAAAAAAAAAAAAAAAAAAAAAGGCGCCGAACATAATGAAATTTTTATTTTTATTTTTATTTTTTTATGTTTATCAAGGTTTTATCCTTTTGGAGAGCCAACCGGGAGACTGAGATTTTTTTCATAGATAGTTTACTAGCTTAGTTTTAGTTTCTTTTCTGTTATTTGTTAAGTTTAATGTTTAGCATTTGATTATGGAATTTATTTTCATGATTATGAGTGGTTAATCCTTTAGCTAGGGTTAGGGGTGATGCTTAATATTTTTATTATGTGTTTTTAGACTATTTTATTTGTTATTTATAAATTAATAATTTTAATTTGAAAGTAAGTTTATGTTGACATGAGTGTTTTGATTCATTAAGATTTTTGTTTATATCAAATGCTTACTTTGTTTGATTTGTTATGATTCGAAAATATATGAGTACTTAATTTATTTTGTAACATGTTATTGAAATCAAATTCTCAACTCACCCTTGTTCAATCTACTTTTTTTTTTTTTTTTTTAATTTTTTTTATTAGTGCTTTATTGTTTTATCTTCCAATTAGAAAAATTGATTTGCTACCTAGTTGAGTAAAAAAATATGTCTCATGAATATGTGTTTGATGCATGTTGCTTCATTTTCATATTGTTTTGTTTCTTTTATGTTTGTAAAAAAATAATAATAATAATAAAAAAGACAGTACTTTTTGTTTTTATCTTTTTAGTCCCCCCCCGCCCCCCTTTTTTTTTTGTGTGTGTGTTTTTAGTTAAAAAATTAATAATAATAAAAAGTTTTTATTCCTTAGTATGAGTTATATGTTTTAAGTTCATTATGCTCGTGAATAGAAAGACCCTTTTTTTTTTTTTCCCTAATCGAAAATGACAGGCAAAATAAACTAATTGTGTCTATTTTATTTAGGTATTATTATAGTAGCACTTATCCGTTAAGAGTCGCACATGCATGGCCTAGACGGCGGGAACCACCAACCTAACTTACACTAATTAAACATGAAAATTCTTATTACAGGATTTGAACCTAGCTATGCCTTAGTCTATACTTAACCACTTTAAAATTTATTTTGGACAATTCAACCACTACCTTCGTCAAAATAAGACTTCACAGCAAAAGAATAATAATAATAATAATAATAATAATAATAAAACAGGGCTTTGTCGTAGAGGACATCCAGCCGTTGATTTGAAAAAAAAAAGGCAAAGGCAAAGGCAAAATTTTTACTTTTGCTATTAAGTCGATTAGTACTTAAAGAAAAGGAAAAAAAAATGTATAATGAGTCCATAAGTCAACCCTTTAAAATTTAAAACTCCCTGAGCTTTTTTTTATCTTTTTTCTTTTCGAAAATTTACTCACTGGGTCAATTAAAATGACAATAAAATCTCCGTCGTCAAAATTTTTTAACAGCTATTAGAGCCACTCAAAACGCACCGTTTTTCCTGATTAAAATATTAATGTTTTATTAATTTAATTTAAAAAATTAAATCTAAAAATAAAAAATTAAAGGGTGGCTAGGGGTGGCGCTGCAGGGGTGGCTTGCGGCCACCCCATGGGTGGAGGGGTGGCCCGCGGGCCACCTCAAACCCCCAATGGGGTGGCCGCGAGCCACCCCTAGCCACCCTTCAATCCACCCCTCCACTGCAGCCACCCCAAACCACCGAAGGGGTGGCTCGAGCAGATTCCCTTCCAACCATCTGCAAGTGGATCACATCCTACTCAATCACCAATACCTACACAAGGTAATTGAGACAACCTACTTGTTGTATTTATAATTTGTACATCTAGGTGAGTTACTATGAATTTCATGATGTTGATTGTGATTTTTATTATGATTTTGATTGTTATTGGAATCCTTATCAACAAATGCAACCTGCACAAGATAATATATCAAGGCCCAATAAGAGACAAGCATCTACTACTGATTATGTATTTATTAGTAACCTTTGTTTAAGTAATAAAATCATTTGTTTTTTGTTTTCCTAATGACGATCTTGCACGTGCAGATTGCTTTAACCAAAAGGATGAAGACAAGGGCAGGTAAGGGCAGGGTGACACATAAGGGTATCACACAAAAAATTAAGTCCACATTGCCATCCACTACAGCTGATGCACGACAGAAGAACTTGGGACTTAGATCTGGAAGAGTGGTTGTACCAATCGTGGAGAAGGGAATCCGGCGAATGGAAGCAAAGAATAAATAGAAAAGACCTACATGACAAAATTAATGGACATTCAAGTTTGACTTTTGTTTAGGTTGTTAGACACCATATCAAACTTTTTTGTTTGGATAAACCTCCTATGCGGTCGGGCTGCAAAACTGCTGTTTTGCAACATCCAATAGCATGCGTACACATCAGCTAGTAACACAGAATCAAATAGGAACAAAAGCACTGGATTTTAAATCCAAAGGCAAAAAAAAAAACCATTTTTTTATCACATACCCTCTTTTTCTTTCCTTCTCTGTTTCATCTTCACCTATGGTTCATCCTCAGCACCCAATTGGTTCATCTTTCTTTCTCTCTCTCCATTTTCACCTTCTGGAAAACCAGAAAGAAATCAGACTTCCTTTGATTTCTTTTGTCATAACCAAAAACACAAGCATTGAAGATCTTTTGTCATAACCAAAAACACAAGCATTGAAGAAAGCACAGGATTTTTCGCAAACCATCGCTGGCCAACCGTTTGAGAAAATTTTTGTTTTTTCGTGGAAACAGTAGTGACCCTTCTGAGAAAAAAACAAGGTTTCGTGACTCTTTTTTTGAGAAAAAAAAAAAATCAAGAAACTTTCCATCTTCTAAATCTCCCTGTGTTGGCTTATAGAGAAAAATGGATTCTTCATCGTCTACGGCTGATATTGGTGTAGAAAGGATCAACGCCTATGGAGCGCCCTCAAGTTGCTTTGATTTTCTCTAGTTGTATTTGATTTTGGAGTTTGGCTATGCATGCTAGAAATAGATAGAAACAGATTGGCTTGATAGGTGAGTCTGGAGTGATATTGTGAGTTTGGAGTGTAATTTGGCTTGAATATGGTGAGTCTAGAGGGATATTTTGAGTTTGGAGTGATATTGTGAGTTTGACTTGAATTCCATCAAATTGTGCACCATTTTAATCTGTTTTGCTTAGTTAAATTATAAGGCTTTGCTGTTTTCTATTGTTTCTGTACTGCTTGGATTGGCCATTAGCATTGGCCATTGTATTTGGTGATCGGATCTAATACTTGTACTTGTTGCATTGTAATAACACGTTCAACAAGACTTGGCTTTCATTGTAAAACACTCGAGAGAAAAGTTGCAGTGTATCCCTTGTGAAGGCAAACTTAAAATAATCGCCTAGATTCTCTCATAAGCAATCCAGTGTCCCTTTCTATTGTTTCTGTACCAAACCATAATCAATTTCAACCGAATCAATACTCAGTCATTCCTTCAAACAATTCGACTCATCTGCACAAAACCTTTCTTAACAAAATTCACAATGGCTAATACATATGGCTACAACTCAAGTCAACTCAGAAAAATGGCTAATACATATGACAATCCCTTTGAAGCTCAGCTTCTCCTTGGTCCCCGCTTGGTCTAAAAAATTTCAGGTGCACACACTTGGTCTCAATCCACCTGCTCGGGCGCCAGCAAACCCACAACCAGACACCGGCGCTGGCCAGCATCCCAGCGTGGGTCTGCTGGGCGTTCAGCCAGACCAGAAAAAAAAAAACAGAAAAAACACAACCCCAATCAGCCAAACCAGAAAAAACAAAACCCAAACTCCAAATCAAGAGAGACCAAACAAAATCAACAAAGAAAATTTCCTAAGCTGCTAGACCCACGGTGTTCACAGACCCAAAACGCTGCTGGGTGTTCGCCAGACCCACGGCGCCATAGGTCTGGAGAGAACCATTCGTGTGCGCCGCAACCCATTTTGTACATGGAAAGATCGACGAAACCCATTCATGTGTACCGCAAATTCGAAACCCATGAACGAAAGCTGTAGATAGGGAGAGACTTTCAAAGAGGGAGAGCCTTCTTGGTGAAAGAGATGGTGTTTCAGGGAGAAGAGGAAGAGTATTTTTGATTGTTTTTTTGATGGGTTTGATTTATTAAAGAGAAGAGGAATTAATTGGTGTTTCAGTTGTATTGTGTAGTTGTGCAATAAGGTGAGGTGTCAATCAACTATTGGATGCTGCCAAAGGTGGAGTTTATAGACGGACCGCATGGTAGGGGCACTCTTTTTGTTTAGCTGTAATCTTTTGGTTTGGTTGTTAACTACTAATGATGATGTGGATGTTAGGCCCCTACTCAGAAGGCGATAAACTGATGTGAATTGTTGTTTAATGTGAATGGTTGATTAGGTATGGTGAATATTGTAACCATTTTGGTTTGGTTGTTAACTACTAATGATGATGTGGATGTTAGGCTCCTACTTAGATGGCGATGAACTTATGTGAATTGTTGTTTAATGTGAGTGGTTGACTAGGTATGGTGAATATTGTAACCATTTTGGTTTGGTTGTTAAGTACATGTTTAATTTTGTAATGTTCCAATCTTTTTGTGTGCATGGATAGACCTAAAATGTTGAATGAAATAGTTAGCATTATCAATGATGGTCAATTCCTATCATATTTACAAATTGCAAATGATAGACAAGGAACTTACAAATTGCAAAGGATAGACAAGGAACCAAGTCTACTACTCACGATAAAATTTATCAAAACAAAAGCAGTTGCAATAACATGCAGATTGTTAGTTGGCTTACAACACGATGAATAAGTTCATCTTTTTTTTTTTTTTTTTTTCTAATTAAAAGAGGGGGGAGGGGCAACCAGTGTAGATTTCCCCCCCTGGGCGTGACCATAGGGGCCTCCCCTCGCCATGGAATGTCCGGTTTGAGCCATAGCTACTGCCTAAGCGGCGAGCCCGTCACCACAGCCCCACAAAGGTGCGAGTTGGTAAAGCCCAGAATTGAGCACGCACTACTACCGCAAGCAGGTTCGAACTCGTGCCCCTGGAGGGGGGGGTTTACCCGGCTGCTTTACCATCTCGACTACCACCTTGGTGGTATGAATAAGTTCATCTTAACATTAGCTTACTACCACTATATTGATTGTACCCACTAACATAAAATAGTATAATCATAATAAAAAAACCTAAGGCAGCTTGATACATCTTCTCCCTAGACTGGTACAACTTTACCCTAGTTTGGTACAACTCTAACTTCAATTGAAATTGGATAGATTGATTCTCCATCTCAGCACGCATTGTATCTCCTTTGTCGTGTAGTTGTTTAATTTCAGCACGCATTCTTTCTTTGTAATTGCACATTTCGTTATCAGCCCTCTGAAAAAACTTACAATTTGCAAGATAGAAAAAAAAAAAAAATGAATCTCATAAATTATCAGCCTAAACAGAAAACACAGACAGTTAGTAAATTAAAACAATTACCTGGTAGTTTAGACACCCGTACCACTTTCTACCAAAATTTATTTCTGTCAAGAAGGTCCTTACATAAGCAAGAAATCCACAATAACATTGCAGACGTCCACTGGACGCATCGCTATTTGTAGACATTATTTTTCTGTGCCTACACAAAAGATAAAAGCTTACAAAAGCTTCTTTGAAACCATGTCCCACCATGTCCGAATTTACACAATGTGTTCCAAAAAAAAAAAAAAAGCCTGACTATCTTATGAAGCATAACTTCTAAAAGTGTGATGATAGATGCTTCTCTAAAGCATAACTTCCAAATATGAAAACAAAACCACACAAAACCACACAAAAATTCACTTATTTCCTTCTATATGGTTTGGGCTGGGGGAAGATTTTTGGAAGAAGTCTCTGTGGAAGAAATTAAAGAAAAGTAGGACTGGGGAACAAGGTGTTTTTCCCTAAATTCAGAGGTGAAGTGGTATTCTACCATGGTGTGTGTGTCAACCATGTGGTGAAGTGCTTAATTGGCTAAGGTGCAGTGATACTATACATGGAGAACGATTTTGATAGTTCTCCAACAATGCTTGAACCATTACTAACACATACATGAGCTAAATAGACAAAGATACAAGCTTACAAGAAATTTTATGTTTAACAAGAGCTTCTTACAGGGCAGCGGCGCTGCTGCTTCGTGGCGGCCGGATGATGGATTGTGGTGGCCGGCAGTTTGGGAGAGAGGGAGAGAGAAATTGGGTTGGGGTCGGCGAAAGGACTGCTTCATGGTGGCCTGACATTGAATTGTGGTGGCCGATGATACTGCGTCGCCACTGGATGGTGTGGCCGGCGGTTGTGGTGGTGGGTGGGAGGGGGAGAGAGAAATTGAGAGAGAGAGAGAGAGAGAGAGAGAGAGAGAGAGAGGGGGGGGCAAGGCGGGAGGTGTGGGATTTAGTGGGTAAAACTAAATGTGCATTTTGTTTTTTAATTTTTAATTAAAAGGCTACTTAAACCAGGTATGCGCAAAATCTGGAGAGAAATCCAAAAGCTGGCACGTGACGCGTGCGTGACATGTTGACCGTCATGTTAACTTCTTCGACTGACGGAAGGGGGGGTTTTGGTAACGAAATTGTAGTTTGATGAGGTCGTAATGTAAAGTTGGTAGTTGATGGGAAAAATGGTCATCAGGTGGTAGTTCATGAGGGAAAAGGATAATTTCCCCTATTTCTTTAGTATTATCAGTGGCTGCTACACCCATCATGTTTCAAGCTCTTTGAAACTTTAGTTGTGGCTTATTTAGGCAAATCCTTGGAGGATCATCATTGTCTAGTTTTTGAAACATGTTTTTCCATTTTTTTTTTCAAAAAATAAAATAAAATAAAATAAGACTTTCACAATATATGTACAGATCAAGATAATATGCTTAGGGAAAAATAAATGTGTAGATTATATAACAATAAAGGTATAAATGAGGCCGTAGTTGAATTTGAGCTGTGCATGTGGGTGCGTGGAGGATCCAATGAGGCCGCAGTTGGCGGATATAGACTCACCGGGTTCTGATATGTCAATTGGCGCTATTATTGAGTCGATCGCCGCTTTTTGGCGGTGCATAACTAAATGGGTAGATTCTTTAGGGACCGTGGCGGCTCGTTTGGACACCGTTGGTGGCAAATAGACTGACTGGCTCTTAGTCTATAGACTTGGAACGACTTTTGAGGTTATGGGCAGTAGAAATTTTGGAGGCGCTTGGTGTAGGGCAATGAAACTGAAATTCGTCAAAACAGAACGCCAAAAGAACTCTGATACCATGTTAAATATATTGAAGAGATATATTAAAGAAGAGAGAAGAGCGCGAAAATATATAATTGACTACATTGTAGTAAGATTATATTGTATGAAGGATTACATAGGCCTCTGTATATAAAAAGTCTATGAGTGATAAGCAAGTAACCTAGTAGACTAAAAAAACCCTAGAATTATATCTAATATATCTAATTATATCTAAATTAATCTATGGTGATCCTTATGGAGGATCACCATAGATTAATTTTATATTTTTTTATTTTATTTTTTAAAGATAAAGACTTGCACGATATATGCCGAGATAAACATAATCTGCTTAGAAAAAATAAATAAAGGGAAATTATATCTAAAATTCTTAGGTAAACGCGATTTTATTAAAAACTCCCTGGGTATTTTTTTTTTGGAAATTTAGTCTCTGGGTCACTCGAAACTACTAGAAAACTCTCTACCGTCAATTTTTGTTAACTTCCGTTAGTCTACTCAAAACTCACCATTTTATCTGATTAAAATATTATTTTTTTATTAATTTAATTTAAAAAATTCAATCTAAAAAAAAAAAAAAATTTGAAGGGTGGCCATACCACCACCACCACCCCCCCAAACCCCTATGGGGTGGCCGCAAGCCACCCCAAGGGTGGGCGAACCACCCCTGGGGTGGCTTGCGGCCAGCCCCAGGTGGTTTGGGGTGGCCTGCGGGCCACCCCAAACCACCTATGGGGTGGCTCGAGCCACCCCTTGGGTGGCTTGGGGTGGCTCGCGGCCACCCCTTTCCACCCATGGGGTGGCTTGAGCCACCCCTTGGGTGGCTTGGGGTGGCTCGCAGCCACCCCCTTCCACCCAAGGGGTGGCTCGCGGCCACCCCATGGGTGGAGGGGTGGCCTGTGGGCCACCCCAAACCCCCAAGGGGGTGGGTCGCGGCCACCCTTTGGGGGTTTGGGGTGGCCCGCAAGCCACCCCTCCACCCATGGGGTGGCCGCGAGCCACCCCAAGCCACCCAAGGGGTGGCTCGAGGTGGTTTGGGGTGGCCCGCAGGCCACCCCAAGCCACCCCAGGGGTGGGCGAACCACCCCTGGGGTGGCTTACGGCCACCCCATATGGGTTGTGTGGGGGAGGGTGGCCAGGGGTGGTACCATGGGTTGTTTTTTTTTTTTTTTAAGATTGAACTTTTTAAATTAAATTAATAAAAAAATAATATTTTAATCAGATAAAACGGTGAGTTTTGAGTAGACTAACGGAAGTTAACAAAAATTGACGGTAGGGAGTTTTCTAGTAGTTTCGAGTGACCCAAGGACTAAATTTCCAAAAAAAAATACCCAAAGAATTTTTTTAAAAAGCGCGTTTACCTAAGGATTTTAGATATAATTTCCCATAAATAAAATATATAGATTATGTAACAAATAAGGTATAAGTAAGATAAATAATTTGAAGCCTACCATTTCTTCCCTTCAAAAAGCTTCTTGACATGCAATGGCTGTGTTTGCCAAAAGACCCAAAGGACCCCAAAAAAATATTTCACACTATTCATCTTAAAGTTAACCCCCAACATTCTTACTTTTTCCATTACATCAATAATTTTATATTATTATTTAAATAAAAATATTACTACAAAACAAAAATTTTCAGTTTTTCATTCAAAACATTCTTACAAAACATCTTTTTTCACTTTTTCCTACAAAACATCTTCAAAGTATTCAATGTCGATTTAGCGGTGGTGGTAGTAGACTTGGTCCGAGAAATCACCGCCACCTGAGATGTCATAATATACTTATCAGACAAATGATGCAGTTCCCATTCCATTATTTGAATAGGAAAACAAAAAATATCAAACAAATGATCTATGTCCGAAATCTCACCAAACAATAAATTCACGTTTCCACCAAACAATAAATTCCCGGTAATCAGTGGAATCACCGGGAAGACGCAAGTGCTTAATCTGTTGAGCACATCTTCCCAAATCCCCTGCCAGAGTGACATTCAAACATAGCCGTAGGTCAAGTGATTCAAGGTGAGGACAACCATCAAGGCTGGCCTGCAAGCCGTCGTTAGTGAGCATATTTCCAAAAAGCTGGAGGTGGCGCAAGTCACTCATGTTCTCTGCAATAGCAAATGCCTCCTCTTCATACTTTCCATACCTCCGGCTGTTGAATTTGAGTGATTTCAAAGAGGGCAATAACGGCCCACAGCTTTGAGAGCTTCTTTTGACAATGGACAGTATGAAATGACAAGCTCCTCTAATAATGGAAGTTTTGCAGCCACTCCACTGAATCCCTCATCTGAAATGTCATTGCAATGCACAAGCCGAAGGCATTTGAGCTGACTTGAACTGTTAAAATACCATTAAAGGAAATGACAAAAAAATGAACAAGCAGCTATCAACAGACAGGCAAACACAAATATGTGGAAGAATTCTACATCAGCCACTTCATCATTGAGAAATTGAATCCGCAACATAACTGTGCACTGTATCAGATACATTTTTCTACATTGCAGCCCCCCACTGGAGCCTATAATTCAACAAGGAGGACAGCTGCAAAGTGGTGGTGTGCTGCCTACTTTCTATTCCGTATAGAAAAATTATTCAGAGAAAAGAAACACAATGTCTAGTTGGGAACATCCCATAACTTCATACATTTGAAGCCATAAGTCCAAGTATCTTGTGACTTTTGAAAATACCGAGGAACTATGCCAACATCATATGCGAACTTGCCTGTTTATAAAGCACAAGCAAACTACCAAGTTTGTAACTCAGCTACAGTTAACACAAGATACAACGTTTCTTTTGTAAGTAATTTTTTCCTCAAGTAGAAGGGAAAAATAAGATTCGAACTAGTGATTTCCGCTTTATGAGGCGTGGTCTTTAGCCGATTGAGCAACCCCTTGGGCTCTACAAGATACACATTATAGTAGTTCAGTCTTAATCTACATATATTCATGGACCTAGAAATAAATATAACCTTGCATATTTTCTGATACTTGAAAGAAACTAAGCTTTCTTTAATATAGGCTAAGGATATAACAAAATTGCACTTATGACACAATCTTAGAGAAGTCATTGCTGCACCAATTACATCTAATTAATATAGACCATGGTGATAATTAATCACAGAAGCCTAATGATTTAAACATGAAGAAGTGAAACCAGAAGTCCTGATCCTTGAATACTAGGTATTTATTATGCACACAAAGATTGAACAGTCAGCTTGACCAAAGTCAGTCGTCAAATTGTTGGCAAACCAATTTTATTTAAAATTGGCTCAACGGTGCTGCAATAACCACTCATTGTGCACAACATTGCCCCCACTGCAGTTTTCATCAAAGAACAACTCTTTTTCAAAGGTAATTGCCTACCATTCAGGAATCCAGCTTCTATTGCTTTAGTTAGAATCTTTGACTTGAGCACGCGATGGGCTTTCAATATTATTTATGGTAACTTTTGATGATCATCAAAAGTACATCCTCCAATCAAATTCCCTTTTTTTATCTTTGCCTTAAATGTGCTCTAGGCTTACATGTAACACCTTACACTATGAAAGCTACGCACATCAATCCAAATGTTTGAACAAAGTGATTTTCATAGTCTTTTTCCAAGAAGAAAAACAATGAGTGAAGCAAGACAATCACAAAAACATGGTTTTGATAGAAATTGATAAACACAGATATCTCAAATTTACCAAAAAACCCTAAACCTCTAAATCAATTAACTAGAATTACACGAAGAAGTTACCAAAATCCAAACAACCAAAAGACTCGTAGCAATCACATTGCACAACAAAAAGGCCATCAATATTAAAGATTAAACATAAACATGTCAATCAAAACCTTTATTTCTCGCGCATAATTCAAATCAAATCCGAACAGAAAAAAAAGAAAAAAAAAAAAAAAGAAAATACCAGTCAGCGATGTGCCTGAGGAGCTTGTCGGTGCCGAAGTTTTCGACGCTGATATCGACCAACTGGCCGCAGCTGCAATCGACGGCGTCGTGGCACATCCTCTCGAGTTCGTAGTTATTCCAATAGTTGTCGGTGTTGCAAATGTCGACGGCGCGCCACATCGACGGGTCCTTGCAGAGTTTGCGCCACGGCGAGCACACCGTCTGCGCGCTCGTCAGGATCTCGATGGCGCCCAGTCTCAGCAGGATCGACGCCGTCACGTCCCGGGGCAACTCCAGCCAGTTGCGGAACTCGTCTGCGGGGTCTGCAGGAGGGTCCATCGCGAGATTTTCTCGAAAAGGTTGAGATTTTCCGGGAAAATCAAGTCTTGGTGTAATTAGACCATTCAATTAAAAACAATATTTTTTTCACCAAAATCCCTACTACCTCCTGTCGCTGCTTTAGCCCCGTAAAACCAACAACATCAAATAGGACAATAAAACAATATTTCATTTATGAGAAAGGCTTGTTTGTATTCTCTCGTAATTTTTTATGGAAAATGTTAACGTCACAACATAAATTCAACTTATGACCAACTTTTTTTCTACGTGTCATTTAAATAAAAAAAATTGATAGAGAGAATTTTGAGATTCTGAAAATTTGGGAAAAAAAACAATTTGTTTAGTTTAAAATTCAATTTTTTTTTATACGTAGGAGAGAAGTTAGCTATGAGTTGGGTTTGTGTTGTGCCCGTATCAAACCTCATTTTTTATTCTCATCTTTTAATTTTTTTTTATACAATTTGGAATTTTCATAATTCAAATATTATCAATGACATATACAAGCCTCTCACGCTATTGTAGGACAATATCTACGAAAAGTCACCGTTCCAATCAGTTTTAAATTTACAGCAAATTTCGACAAATCACATCTCTATTAGCTGTCAAGTCATTGAGATTCCCTTGCTTTTTCTATCTCTACTAGCTTTATCAATCGCCAACTTCATGGCCCCTTAGGAGCCCACCCCCAAAGGACCATGTTTTCCCATAATTTTTTTAAATTTTGTTGAAAATTAGAATTTTACCCCTAAATTTTTTAATTTTGCCCCCCCCCCCCCCAAACTCCAAATGCTAGTTTCGCCCTTATCAATTGCAGTCCCCTTTGTTGCCTCTACTACAGTGAGAATTTTTATTTATGCCTGATAACTTCTTTGTCTTCGGTGTATGGTTTGCTCCCAGAAAATGAATCATAAGGAAACAAAAGGCCAACCGAAAACCAATTCCATTATTCTTAAGGATTCGTGAAAACAAAAATTAAGAAAACGAATAAAATTTCACCCCATAGATCTCTATTAAAAACAGATCTAGAGAGAATACATTCTTATTTAAAAACAATGAAAATACAATAACAAAAACCTAACTCACCCTCACGCGCCACTAGAATGCACCCCGAGGACCATTGACACATGCGCCCTGGTCGATCTGCAGTGGAGGCGGGAAAAATGGGGGGGAAGGAGAAAGGAGGCGGGGAGGAGGGAGTCGTAACTCCTTCCCCCCACTTTGCTATGCTCTCCTTGCGCTACTCTCTTTCTAGGGTTTGACCGCTTTTCCTCCAATGATGGAAGAATACTAAATAGCAGTTATATTCGGTTATAGGAAGAGAGTTACAACCAAACCAACATTCAAAAGGATTGTCATTTAGCTATGACCAAAAATCAAATCCATGCATTCTTTCTTGCTAATATTTTATCTCAAAAAAGTAACAAAACTTGAGGAAGCCTCCTCCTCATTATTTTCTTTATTTAAGTAAACATTATATAATTATCTTATTATCTTCTAAGTCTTGTACTCTATATTTAATTGTAGAACATTGTTTATTTATTAAATGGATATTATAATGAAAGTAATTGCCTTTTTTAAGGAAAATAAAGGAATAAGAAAAAGGGTAAAGAAGCATGAAGGTGAGACTAATGGTGACTATTTTATTTTGTTGTGACCAAAATAACACCTATCCACTATACTAATACAACAATTAAATATCTAAAGACTTATTTCCAATGTATGTTATAAACTTATAAGTCTATATATGTTATAAGTCTACATATGCATATGAATAATATAAATGTATAATATCAATACTTAATCATATGATTCAATGACAATTCAAATACTTTATTCAAGACTTCAAGTGAATCATATTATTAATGTAAAATGATGATATGATTCATATAATATCAAATTAAGTAATTGACATTGGATTAAACAATGACCAAGGTGTTACTTATAAACAAAATTTAAGTATTAATGTATTATCATTATAATTTTAGTAATTTATATATTATCACTATAATTGATATGATTATATCACATTATGACTTGATCATTAAATTATATGATTATATAATAATAAATAATACATATATAATATGACATAACTCATAAGTAAGTCTACAAGTTAATCATATGATTCATGTATAATCACAATCACAATTGATTAAATTGAATTAAACAATATATTACTTATAACTACAATTTAATTAAAGTATTATTAGATACTTTAGGAATTTAGGATTTAGGAGTTTGAACATTACCATTTACCATTAGATATTAAGTTCAATTCAAATATGTATATGGAGGACAGCTATCAAGCATTTACTAAGAAGTATGTATATGGTGTAACAGAGACACCGTAAGCTTGCCTTGTTTGATCTAATTTAATGAGTAATATTAAATGTTGAAAACGTATATATAATCAATGGATCATATTGAACAAGCACACCAGATCTAAGTAGAGACAGCCACATGGGATAAGCTTTTGGTAAAACGAATCAAACCGTTAATATTTAAAATTTAATTATTTTTCCAAATCCAACGGTTGCAAATTAGTTATTTGCAACTTCATTTAGTTTTCATTATTTATTAATTTATTCTAATTATTTATTCATATATGTGACTCAACCTTCAAGTTCAAGTGTTGCTTCATCTTTTGCCTAGAGGTTTGTTAGTAACGAAGGTTATCATTTTTTGAATTGTCATAGTATTTTAATTACAATACAATTATATTAAGCACGTTTTGATATGTGTACATGCTTGTGCCTTAATATTATTATGTTTAAGTTTATAACTTTTCTTCTTTTGATGTCTACAGGATTTGCTAGAGGACCAAATGAGAGAATTGATGAAGTTTTAATGTTTTATTTGCCATCATTTAATGTTTTATTTGAACTTATTTTATATGCTTTGTGTTAAACTTTTTTTATATGCTTTTTTTATATGTTGTGATAGTTGTCTGAATTCTGAATTTTTTTTTTTTTTTTTTTTTTTTTTTATATGTTGTGTTGAATTTTTTTTTTTTTTATATGTTGTTTTTTTTTTTTTTTTTAAAAAAAAGTTAACCGGTTATGATTTAATATATATTTAAGGAAATTTTTTTAAAGTACAAGTAAATGTAAATTTTGGGTCAAATATTTTTTATTTTTCAATATGGGCTCTTTTTATAGCAATTGGGCTCAAGAAGACACTAAAAATACCAAAAAAAAAAAAATTAGGGTAAAAAAAAGCCTAAAAAGGCTCAAAAAAGCCCAAAAAAGGAAGCCCAAAAAGGCCAAAAAAGCTCAAAAAGTCCCAAAAAAGCCCAATTTTGAAAAAGCGGTTAGCGGGCGGTTATCTACTTCATTAACCGCTAACTGCTAACCGCCGGTTAGTGAAATTTACTAACCGCTAAGGCGGTTACGGTTAGCGGTTATTGCCAATAACCGCTAATCGTAATCGCCTTGAAACCCCTAGAATATATAGAAAATATTATATATTTTATGCATATTCCGTAATTGGGTTGATATGGTAATATTCTCTATTAAATATCATTTCTCATTTTAGGATTAGAGTTGAGACTGTTAGAATATGCATATTCCGTAATTGGGTTGATATTGAATATTCTCTATTTAAGGGTTGATTGTAATAAAATATTGAGATTGTAATCAAATTAGTGGATTTGATTACCATACTTGTACTTATTCACTACCCTATAAATATGATCCTTTGTATTGTGGACAAATCAAGTTAATTAGCACAATGTAGTCCTTATGTGTATTTCGAATGGTAAATGTAGGTGTCTAACACCGAATCACTTGAAAATTCTTTGTGTTCTTTCTCTATATTGCTTTCGCTCAAATTTTCGCCTTGTAATTATTTCAACAGAGACAAAGTTGCATCATGTCGGCAAGAGTAATGCTATTTAGTAGACTCTCATACGACTATTATACAACTATGATAATGTGACACTGAAAATCAACTTTTAGATTAACGAAGACTTGTTAAAAGACAAAATCAATAGCTAATATTTACTACCACATCATTATAGATGGTTATCGTATGAGAGTTTACTAAATATCATTTTTATGCCAAGAAAGCAAAACCCATAAAAAAAAAATAGTAAAAAAAAAATCTTAGAAAAGATTCACAACAAAATAATTGGCTTCAAGGATTGAAACCGTTGGAGTTCTACATGTGAAAGAAAATTTGATTTGAAGACTCCTTTCTAAGTTTTTAACTCCCAAACAACTTATAATAGAAAATATTGAATTGGTTTTTACTTGAGGCAAATGTAGTTGATTGACGTGAAAAGAAAGGGGAATTTTTTTTTTCTTAAATATTTTATATAATTTACTCACATGAAATTTGGAAACAATTTAGACTTGTCTCAAATATTAAACATAAGTAAAGCTATATACTATACAATTATTCTATCACTATTTTATTACATCAATTCACTATTAGATTATACATTGTTAAAAGAAAGATAAATTGACAATTCATGTCAACATATATAGTGAGATAATGTTGTGGAATATAACATTACTCATCAGATAGTTGATTAAAGCACGCAAAACTAGTTGCATACATCTCCCCAAAAATTTAAAATTTCTTTTAAATTAAATTTTTTTTGTAGGATAAGCCTTCCAAGATTAATTTTTCACTCTACCAAAAAGTCATTTCTTTTAAAATAAATTTGGCCTATTTCTGCATTGTTTAACTATGCTCTTTGTGCTAAGAAATTTGCTTAACATCTAAATTGGTTGCATGGTGAGAAATATTAATAATAATTGTTCTTATTTCTTTAGCATCTTCCGCGGTTCCCTTTTTGCAACTTTAGCTATGGCTTATATAGGCAAACCCATGGAGGATTACCATAGAATAGTTTTATTATTATTATTATTATTTTTTTTTTAAGAAAAAAAAAAGATAAAGACTTGCACAATATATGCCGAGATCAAGATAATCTGCTTATGGAAAATAAATAAATATATAGATTATATAACAAATAAGGTATAAATAAGATAATAAATCATTTGAAGAAGCCTACCATTTTTTCCCCTCAAAAGGCTTCTTCAAATGCAATGCAATGCTACCATAGAGTGAGGCATTTGCGGACAATGGAGTTGATTCTCTCCATTTCAAAAGAAAAAATATATTATCACCATAGATTAAAATCACTGTTTCGTAGAAATTCCTGCCACCTGAGAATTCAAAATATACTTATCAGACAAATGATGGAGTTCCCGTTCCTTTATGTGAATAGGAAAACAAAAAAAAAAAAATGAAGCAAATGTCCGAAAACCCACCGGACAGTAAATTCACGGTCATAATAAGTGGAAGCACAGGGAAGACGCAAGTGTTTAATCTGTTGAGCACATCTTCTTCCCAAATCCCCTGCCAGAGTGAGATTCGAACATCGGCGTAGGTCAAGCGATTCAAGGTGAGGACAACCATCAAGGATGGCCTGCAAGGTGTCGTTAGTGAGCATATTTGTAAAAGGCTGGAGGTGGCGCAATTCACTCATGTTCTCTGCAATAGCAAATGCATAATCTGCATAATCTTCATACTCAGCATACTCGTCATACCACACCATCCGGCGGTCGAATTTGAGTGATTTCAAAAGAGGGCAACTGCGGCCCACAGCTTTGAGAGCTTCATGTGACGATGGACAGTTTGAAATGGAAAGCTCCTCTAGTAATGGAAGTTTTGCAGCCGCTTGACTCAATCCCTCGGCTGAAATGCCATTGCAATACACAAGCCGAAGGCGTTTGAGCTGACTTGAACTGTTAAAATACCACGTAAGGGCAAGAAAAAATTTAGTTTATCTGGACCTCTATCAAACACATCGTACAACAAAGATCACCATTAAAAATTAATTTCAGGCACATAATTCAAATCAAATCCGAACAAAAAAAAAAACAAAAACAAAAACCTGTCAGCGATGTGCCTGAGGAGATCGTCGTTGACGAAGTACTCAACGTTGATATCGAACAACTGGCCGCAGCTGCGATCGACGGCGTCGCGGCACATCTTCCGGAGCTTGCAGATCTCCCTGTTGTTGCCGGAGTTGCGCATGTCGATGGCGCGCCACATCGACGGGTCCTTGCAAAGGTTGAACCACGTGGAGCACACCATCTGCGCGCTCTTCAGGATATCGATGGCGCCCAGTCTCAGCAGAATCGACGCCGTCACGTCCAGAGGAAGCTCCAGCCAGCTGCGGAACTCGTCAGCGGGATCAGGAGGAGGAAGGTCCATCGCTAGATTTTCTCGAAAACGCTTTGGGGTGTGTTTGTGTTGTGTGGGGTTTTTATTTATTAGCCTCTTGTTTATCAATAATAATTAATAATTAATAAATTATTTGATTTAAATTCTTGTACAAAGTTTTGTCGATAAGTTATAATCATTAACAAATTCCATGATGATAACTAATTATTTCAAAACACAAGAAAATGGTCCCCAAGAGGTAGCTCAATCGGCTGGGACCACGCTTAATGAAGCGGAGGTCACTAGTTCGAATCCCCCTCCCCCTCCTTGTGCGGACATGTCAAAAAAAAAAAAACACAAGAAAATGATAAATAGACTTGTTTGAGTGAGTCGAGAACTCTCAAAATACAGAAACTATATTATAGTATCAATTTTCAACTTCATTTCATTTATTAGCAAATGTCATTAAATAATATAAATAGTCGTAAGGTGATAGATGTCTATAACTTATAGAACATTATCACTTAACTCCTAAATATCCTAATAAAATATTACTACTTGCATTCTCACGTAGAGATAACTCTTACTAATAACTCTTACCATATCTACAATTCTTTAGACCATATCTCTAATTACTAGGATAAGAGCACTATAATATTGTTTTCACGAAATTATTTGCTGAAAACAATTGAGTTTGAAGAAAAAAAAAAGCGCCGGCAAAAGTATTACTTTTGCTAACTATTACCATGCGTGGACTTTAAGTAAAGTCAACCTTTCTCTTTACTATTAATCCGTAAATCTTTTGCTTAAAATGATCCAACCAAACTTATCTTAAGGGATTTAGGGAATTGTATAATGTACGATTTTTTAAATCTTAAATCAATAGTTAAAATTTTTATCAAATCAGCATTTATTATTTCTCTCAATCCAATATTTAACGCTCAATAATTATCATATTCCACCATATTTCCTTCAAATTTAGAGTTTAGACAAAGTTCCATCAAGCCGATAAACCAAAACTAAATAAAAAACTACCTTAGTTTTGAAAAGACCCCTTAAAATTTAAAAACTTTCAATTTACATCCTTAAACTTTTAATTTCAATCAATTTACCCTCTTTGTTAGTTTTAGCCATTAACTTCTAACAAAAATATCTCAAAAGACCAAATTATCCTTCGATTTTTTTTTTTTAAAAAAAAATTGAAATCAAGAGTAAATTTGAAATTTTATAAAAAAAAAGTTATGGGTACGTCATTTACGTTTAAAATCTTACAGAGGGGGGTAAATTGATTGAAATTGAACATTCAAGGGTTAAATTGAGAGATTTTAAAATTTAGGAGATCTTCTCAAAACGCGTAGTAGTTCAAGCGAGGCTTCCACAAAAATTCACAACAAAATAATTGGCTTAAAGGTTTGTATTTTTATTTTTTTATTTTTAAGTGACATGAGCGAAACTATTATTAGAAATAACTTAAGCACAACGCTCAATAGAAATAATATCAGAAATGCAATGGGGGACATCTTCAATAAGACCATGTTCCACGCTAAGATATAAGACATCTTCAATTTAACCAATTAATTCAAAACACAGGAAAATGATAGATAGACTTGTTTGAGTTTGCATTGAATTTCTCTGATTATTCAAAAGTAAATAGTCACATTCTTGCTACAAACTCCCTAGTTAGTCTTTGGACCATTTACAATGGCAAAAGTAGGTGTTTGACAGATGGCACCAAACCACCTCAAAATTGTTTGTCTTTTATTTCTCTTTGCTTCCACTATAATTCTTTTTTTTTTTTTTTTTTTTTTATTTAAGATCCTACAAAACCAATTAACACCTTGTTTAATTAAATATGAAAAGTTTCAGTAATTAGAAAGTCTAGTTAGAATTTAGATTATGTTTTGCCAAAAAAAAAAAAAAAAACAAAAACAAAAACAAAACAAGAACACCAAATTTTTAAGTATAAATAAACTTAGAATTTTTTTTTTTTTTTTTTTTTTTTGATCTAGAAGCTTAAGAAAAAAAAAGAAAGAAAGGTTTCGTTTGTTAAATTTTTGTTTTTTTTGTTTTTTTTTTTCTCAAAATAAAAATAATAACAAACAATCATTATTAACAATCCCACCAAATTTTACTCACCAAAATAACCAAAAGTATATTTTTCTCTTTTTTAACTACTCACTCTTTTAGAGCATCTCCAGCAGTGTAGCTAAAAGGGAGATATTAGTTACATTTAGCTATTTTTGCCCTTTTTTTTGCTTCAAAAGAATAGCTTCATATTAGCTATTATTATATCTTAACTGCTACAGTGAATAACTGCATATTGCTATTCACTGTAGCACACTAGATTGTTGAATATAGTATTATTTTCACATTATTTTCTCTCTCTTCCTCAACGTTTCTCTCTCTTCTCTCTTCTCTGTTCATAAATTTATGATACAAATTCAAGTCTTTTGAATCATTAAAATCTCCTAAAAAAAAATTGAATAGCAAAGCGAGAGTGAGAGAGAGAGCTAATTGCAGAGCTGGCCATGGAGAGTTTGGGTTGAGTTTGGGTTGAGTTTGGGTTAAGAGGAAATAGCTGGTCATGAGAGGTTTGGGTTTGGGTTGAGAGGGAAGAGGCACAGAGAGAGAGAGAGCTAATTGTAGAGCTGGCTATGGAGGGGTTTGGGTTAAGAGGAAATAGCTGGTAATAGAAGGTTTGGGTTTGGATTGAGAGAGAAGAGTGAGAGAGAGAGAGAGAAAAGTGAAAAAAAAAAAATAAAGAAAGAAAGATTAAAAAATAATATTTAAAAAAAATAGAGAATGAAATAAATAATTTGTTAGAGTTGGTATTAAAAAATGAGTAGCTAAAATAGAGAATTGTGCTTCTTGACTAGGTAGAATACCTTTTGGAAATGATCTAATAGCTATTATGAAGCTATTCTGTTGGAGAAAAAAAATGGCAAAAATAGCTAAATGTAGCTAATATCTCTCTCTTAGCTACATTGCTGGAGATGCTCTTATGACTGTTTATATTATTTAATGGCATTTTCTAATGAGTGAAATGAAGTTGAATATTGATACTATAATACAGTCCCTGTATTTTGGAAATTCTCGGCTCACTCAAACAAGTCTATCTATCTACCTGTGTTTTGAATTAATTGGTTATAATCATGGATTTTTTTAATGATTATAAATTATCTCCAAACTTTGTACAAGAATTTAAATCAAATAATTTATTAATTATTATTGATAAACACAAGGCTAATAAATAAAAACCCCACACAACACAAACACACCCCAAAGCCTTTTTCGAGAAAATCTAGCGATGGACCCTCCTCCTCCTGACCCCGTTGACGAGTTCCGCAGATGGCTGGAGCTGCCCCGGGACGTGACGGCGTCGATTCTGCTGAGACTGGGCTCCATCGATATCCTGAAGAGCGCGCAGATGGTGTGCTCCCCGTGGTACAACCTCTGCAAGGACCCGTCGATTTGGCGCGACATCGACATGCGCAACTCCGGCAACTACTGGGAGTTCCCCAAGCTCCGGCAGATGTGCCGCGACGCCGTCGATCGCAGCTGCGGCCAGTTGGTCGATACCAACGTACGTTGAGTATTTCGTCAACGACGATCTCCTCAGGCACATCGCTGAGAGGTATTTATTTATTTATTATTATTATTTTTTGGTCGGATTTGATTTGAATTATGCGCCTCTTTGTTGTACAATGTGTTTGATAGAGGTCCGGATAAACTAAATTTCGTGGTATTTAACTGTTCAAGTCAGCTCAAACGCCTTCGGCTTGTGCATTGCAATGGCATTTCAGACAAGGGGTTGAGTCAAGCGGCAGCAAAACTTCCATTATTAGAGGAGCTTTCCATTTCATTCTATCCATTGTCAAAAGAAGCTCTGAAAGCTGTGGGCCGCTGTTGCCCTCTTTTGAAATCAATCAAATTCAACAGCCAGGGGCAGAGGTATGAAGAAGAGAATGATGAGGAGGCCGTTGCTATTGCAGAGAACATGAGTGAATTGCGCACCTCCAGCTTGTTGGAAATATGCTCACTAACGACGGTTTGCTGGCCATCCTTGATAGTTGTCCTCACCTTGAATCACTTGACCTACGGCTATGTTTCAATGTCATTCTGGCAGGGGATTTGGGAACAAGATGTGCTCAACAGATTAAACACTTGCGTCTTCCCCGTGATTACAATGAGGACTATGAATTTAGTGTTTGGTGGTATTTCTGACATTTGCTTGATCATATATTGTTTGGTGGGATTTTGGACATTTGTTTGATCATTTGTTACCTTTGGTAGGCTTCAAATTATTTATTTATCTTATTTATACCTTATTTGTTATATAATCTATATATTTTATTTATTTTCCATAAGCAGATTATCTTGATCTCAGCATATATTGTGCAAGTCTTTATCTTTCAAATAAAAAAAAAAAAAAAAAACAAAAACAAAAAAAACAAAAAAACAAAAATTAAAAAACTATTCTATGGTCATCCTCCATGGATTTGCCTATATAAGCCACAGCTAAAGTTGCAAAAAGGGGAACCACCGTAAAGAAATAAGAACAATTATTATTAATATTTTGCACTATATATGCAACCAATTTAGATGTTGAGCAAATTTCATAGCACAAAGAGCTAATGATGAATTGAAAATGTCACATTAACCTAATAAAATAATGATAGAATAATTGTATAGGATATAACGTTACTTATGTTTAATATTTGAGACAAGTTTAAATTGTTTCCAAATTCCATGTGAATAAATTATACAAAATATTTTGGGTAAATATATTATAAGTCCCTGATCAACTCTCCAAAATTAAAAAATTCGTAAGTTTTTTTTTCCCTCGAATATTTACTCATTGGGTCAATCAAAATGTCAATAAAATCCATACCGTCAAAAAATTTTAACTGCCATTAGATTGATTGAAACGCACCGTCTTGAAGAAGACCATATCAATCGAATTTGTTGATCCTATGAACACGTAGAATCAAAACTCACCGTTTTGGCACCATCCAAAACGGTGAGTTTTGGCTGACTTGGGCGTTTTATTTGAAACCCCCAAATCAAAAGAGAGGGTCCCCATAGCTTGCCGGAGACAACACCGGAGCCCAGCCCAGCCTTCTCCGGTGCTCCCTCTCTCCCTCTTTCTCTCACCAGCGGCAGCAGAGAACCAAAGCCAAGATGCTAGTGCCCCTCTCTCTCTCACACAGACCGGCAAAGAGAAAAAAATGTAGTCACCGAAAAGCCAGATCAAATAATTGAAATCTAGTGTCAAAAAATTGCTGCAATCTCTAGTTGTAAAACCCAAATCAAGTATCAATCTCTATTTTTTTCTTACTTGAAATTTATTGTCAATTAATTGCTTAAATATTGCTAGATGCGCTGCCATGTTTTCTTTCTCTGATTTCAATTCTTCAAACTCGTCCAATGAGAACTTGCATGATGCTGCCAGTGAGAGCTCCTCAATTATTATTTGACTCAATCCATTGTTATCAGGTGATGTGTCATGGACTCTCATTGCTTCTTTAGCCCAAAAACAAAACGACCTGAGTCGTTTGAGTCAAAAAACGACCTCTCTTTCGATTTGGGGATTTCAAAGATCTGACTCCTTGTAAAGCTAACTCATAAGCATATCTCATGTTTTCAAAGATCATACAGGATATTCAAAATTTTACCATTTTGATTCTTGAATCCCCTGATTTTTATTTCTTGAATCATGGAAAATTTCATGTAAATTTCTTTAATTGTGGAAAATTTCAGGAAAATTTCTTGAATTGTGGACCTCTCTTTCGATTTGGGGGTTTCAAAATAAAGCCCCCCAAGTTAGCCAAAACTCACCGTTTTGGATTGTGCTAAAACGGTGAGTTTTGATCCTATGTGTCCACTATGAACACGTAGGATTCACAAATTTGATTGATACGGCCCTCCTTAAAATAGTGTGTTTCAACAAATCTAATGGCAATTAAAAATTTTTGACCGTAGAAATTTTATTGGTATTTCAATTGATCCGGGAAGTAAATATTCGAAGGAAAAAAAAAAAAAAAAAAACCCTAAGGATTTTTTTAATTTTGGAGGGTTAACTTAGGGACTTATAATATATTTACCCAAATATTTAAGAAAAAAAAAAATTCCCCCTTTCTTTTCACGTCAATCAACTACATTTGCCTCAAGTAAAAACCAATTCAATATTTTCTATTATAAGTTGTTTGGGAGTTAAAAACTTAGAAAGGAGTCTTCAAATCAAATTTTCTTTCACATGTGAGTCTTTCTCTCCAACAGTCACAATCCTTTAAGCCAATTATTTTGTTGTGAATCTTTTCTAAGATAACTTTTTTTTTTTTTTTTTTTTTTGCTTCAATTCTTATTTTCATGAACCATCTAGGCTAATTGTTCAAGTATCCAAGAAAATTTTTTAAGTGGTTGTGTATACTGTAAGGTGTGAATTAAAATCCTGGCATAAAAATTTTCATGTTTGATTAGTGTAAACCATTTTAATTTCTATTAATATCCTGATAGAACTGGGTCAGACTATAGTACAATCAGATTTAAGAGAACACTATCAGTTCCCACCGTGTAGGCCTCTTTTGTGTGCCTCAACAAATAGGTATTACTATGGTCACGCCCAAATAGAATAGCTATAGTTGATTTCTCCCACCTTCGCTTAGAAAAAAAGAAAGAAAAAAAAAATGTCTTATGTTCACCATGTTGCCTCTTCTTACCCTTTTTCTTATTCATTTCTTTTCCTACAAAAAGGCAATTACTCTAATAAGAGTATTCATATTGAACTATTCAAATAAAAGTTAAATTTGAAGAGAAAAATGCACTTTTTTTTTTAATTTGAAGAGTCATTTTTAAAATGAACTAAATATCAAACTCTCTATACCTTCCTCTACTTTAGTTAAATATTATTATTTTCTTATTTTTTAATTCTTATTTTTTTTTTTTTGCTTGGTAGATGAGAGAGAGAAGGAAAATAAATATATAAGATTAAAAAACTAAATAACTTTCACTTGACACTTGGTATTTTTTTTTTTTTTGAAGAAAATTGGAGATCTTATTCCATCAATCGTTACAAAAAAACAATTCAATCAAAGAGGAGGTACAAATTCCTCTCCCTTTATAATATCATAGACACTCGGGGGAATTTCATACCTCCACGTAATGTCTACAACATGTTTAATGGCCTCCTTAGCTAATCCATCTGCTGCAGAATTTCCATCTCTAGAGATGAAATTAAAGCTTGAGTTACTAAAAGCCATCAATTCATCCTGATTATCTTCAACGAAGTGCCCATAGCTGCTGTTGCAAGGTGCATGAGAGTTCACCGCCTCACCTGCTTGGCATCCCCTTCAAAAATAATTCCATTAGCCCCCAACTCCTTGCCCATAAGCATTCCCTGAACAGCTGCTAACGTTTCAGCAGTGGCCGGGTCCACATCCAGCTACTTAGTCATGCTCCTTGCGATGAGAACTCTACCCCAGCAATCCCTTGCTATGACTCCTAGTCCGATTCTTCCACTCTTATTCCCCACAGCCGCATCAAAATTGATTTTTACCATAGACTTCGGTGGTGGTTTCCAAGGGATCGTGTTCAGCTCTGAAGATGGTTGCTGCTCTTGGGCTCCTGTTTCCTTAACATTCGCACCCCTGAAGTCCTCTAGTGATATAGTTGCCTCTTTAACCACTTGCTTGGGGTGTAGAAAAGAGGCTTCAAGCACCATTGTTTCCTCCTTAGCCATATCCTTCTTGAAATTACAGCGAAAATTTCCACCTCCTGGAGCTCACTAGACGCTGCTAATTCTTCAAAAATACGGGTGAACTCCATTCCACGAAAGGCTGCTTTTTGAAATTTACGTGAACTCCCCCCCACACACACATCCCTCGCAGACCCACATTCCCAAAGGATATGGACGACAGTCTCTTCTTCCAGCCCACATATTGGGCATAAATTATCATTCGTTACCCCTTTTTTTAATAGATTTGACTTGGTCGGCAGCAAGTTATTGAAGGCCTTCCACAAAAACATTTTGACAACATTTGGGACCCGTAGATTCCAACATTTTTTCCAGACTGTATCTTTTTTAGCATGCCCCGACTCACCACTATTCGACAAAGCCACCATCTCCATCTCCATATGGTACGCACTTCTGATGGAAAATTCGCCATTGGACGTGCAGCGCCATATCCTTTTATCACGTGGTAGAGTCGGACTAAGAGGAATGCTAAAAATTATTTTAGCCTCCTCCCAGAAAGTTTCACTAACGAGCGCCACATTCCAAGCCTTAGTGTCAGGATCAATCAAATCCTTTACTATGACATCAGCTGGTAAATTGTATATAGGGTACTGCACCGAAAAAGAGGTTGGATGTGGGATCCATCGGTCCTTCCACACCCGCACCTTCTCACCATTCTCAATCCGCCAAATATTTAGCCGAGATGATGCTCCACCATGCACATGACGGCCTCCTCCCCACAGTAGCTTCCAAAATATTTCCCTGAGGAAAACACTTAGCCTTCAAAATTCTAGCCACCAATGAGTTTGGATTTTTGAGGATTCGCCAAAGTTGTTTGGCTAAGAGAGCTTTGTTAAAAATTACCAAATCTCTGGAACTCATACCACCCTTCTCTTTCGGTTGTTCCATCCTTTCCTAACTCATCCAATGAATTTTTGAATTATTCTCCTTATGTCCCCACCAAAACATTTGCATCGTCCTATTGATTTCCTTACAAAGTAGAGGTGTCAAAAATTACCGGGGAACCGGAACCGGAACCGGAAAACCGGGAAACCGGAAAACCGGAAACCGGGAAACCGGGGTCCCGGTTCCAGTTCCGGTTTGAAAAATCTAAAAACCGGGTACCCCGGTTCCGGTACCGGTTTTTGGTACCCGGTTTTTACCGGGAATACCGGAACCGGGTTTCCATTTTATTTAATAATATTTATATATTATTATATTTATATATTAATATATATATATATATATATTATATATTAATATTTTTTACACTTAGGTTTAGGTTTAGGGTATTTTAAAAAATTAAATTTTTATTTCTAAGGCCCAAATAGGCGAAAAACAATGATTTTTTAGGATTTTTGGACTTTTTAAGGTTTATTTTTTAATTATTTGGAACAATCACAACAAAGCCCCTTTAATTTAGACAAAAAAACTAATAGATTTTAAAAAAAATGGGCCAACTTATGAAAAAAAAAAATTGGCTTATTTTAGGCCCAATACCTAAAATAAGCCCAAAAATCAATTTTTTAAAAAAACCGGTTACCGGACCGGGTAATACCGGAACCGGCCGGTAACCGGGATCCCGGTTAACCGGGGTCCCGGTTTCGGTTCCGGTTTCTCAAAATTGAGAACCGGGGTACCCCGGTTCCGGTTCCGGTTCCGGTTTTGGCCAAAAACCGGGAAACCGGACCGGGTTGACACCCCTATTACAAAGTGCCCCCGGTAATTTGAAGACACTTATGCAATAGGTAGGAATGGCTTGGGCCACCGATTTTAAAGAATCTCCTTGCCTGCTTGGGATAAAAATTTTACCTTCCAACTATGAATACAATTCCAGACCCCATCTTTAATTCCTTTGAAGCCTGCACCCTAGATTTACCAATCAGGGTTGGGAGCCCCAAATATTTGTCGTAACTTCGGGTAGCTTGAAGACCCGACATATGTGTGATCTCCCTCTTTCTTTCCGCACTTGTATTTCTACTAAAGAAAATTGAGGTTTTGTCCTTATTAAGTTTCTGTCTCGATGCCCCTTCATATCTATCCAAAGCCTTCTCCATTCCACCAAATTTGCTTTGTAGAATAATAGACTGCCGTCTGTAAAGAAAAGATAATTTATTCCCCCTTTTTGGATGTCAAAACTCATGTAATAACCCCATTATTTTCTGCTCTTCTAAGCATTGCACTTATAGCTTCTGGACACACAAGAAACAAGTATGGGGAAAGTGGGTCTCCTTGCCGAAGGCCTTTCGATGGAAAAATATTTCCCACCGGATTCCCATTTACCATCAACACTACCTCAAGAAAAATCCATTCAACCCTATCATACGTCTTGCTCATATCAAGTTTAATTTCCATGAAACCCACCTTGCTCCACATGCCTGTGTGCATAGTGTGCAAGGTCTCACAAGCAACCAAGATATTATCAGTAATTAGCCTTCAGGGGATGAAAGCACTTTAATTACATGAAATGACATGAGGAAGGACAACTTTAAACCGGTTCGACAAAACTTTTGAGATCAACTTGTAAACCACATTACACAAATTTATTGGTCTGAAATCAGAAACACTCCCAGGATTTTTTACTTTTGGAATCAACACAATATTAGTAGAATTAATAGATCCCTCCATATGAGCACTATTCAAAAAGTTTAAAACAGCACTACATACCTTTGGACCCACCGTCTCCCAATTCTATTGGTAAAAATCTGCTGAGAATCCATCGGGGCCCGGTGCCTTCAAGGGATCCAATGCAGCTTTCACCTCCACACTAGTAAATCCAGCCATTAATTTGTCATTCATGGCTTGAGTCACCTTGCCTTCAATCCTAGAGATACACTCCTTTATGCCTACCAATCTACATGTAGTAAGAATGTTTTGAAAATGTTCCACAAAAGCCTGTTCAATCTCCCTAGGATTAGTGCATGGACGACCATTACCATCCAAAATCTGTCCAATTTTATTTCTCCGGTTGCGTTGATTAGCACATGCATGAAAATATTTTGTGTTCCGGTCTCCATTCCTCAACCACTCCACTTTAGCTCTTTGTCGCCATTTTAGATCTTCTCACTTCAATAAATTATGTAACTCCGCTTTTAGTATCCTTTCCTCCCCATGATTCGGAATCCCCTAGGCCGATTGTAGCTCTTCCAATTTTTTTTGTCTTGCTCTGAATTAGGGCTTCAGAGATTTTGGTCTCCTTTCACACCCATTGTGTAATAGCACCCTTGCATGACTATAAATTCACCTTCACTGCCATCCATGGATCCCCATTATTTTGCTTCACCCGCCAACCCTTTTCTACCACTTCTCTAAAAGCCCTCCATTTTAGCCCATCTTGATTCATACTGAAAAGGCCGTGGCCCACATCTACCATCCCCCTTCCTAACATTGAGCATTAGAAGTAGGGGGTTATGATATGATGCTCGGTTTGCCAAAACTGTAACTTCTGCATGGGGAAAAAAATCACACCACCTTTTATTTGCTACTACTCGATCCAGCTGTTCTTTGGTGAAGTTTTGACCATGTCTCCCATTATTCCATGTAAATTTTGGTCCTTTTGCTCCCAAATCACTAAGTAGACAGTCTTCAAGGGCACCTTTGAAATCTTCTATCACAAATTTGGCCCTTCTCGCACCACCCCACTTCTCTCCATTCTCCACTATTTCATTAAAATCTCCCATACACATCTACGGTTCCGGAGTGGCCAAATGTCGCATCAAGGACCATGATCCCCGCCTTTTTGCTGTCTCGGGATGTCCATAGAACCCTGTGAATTTTCAAACTCCCCCATCATCTTTCTTGGTTATGGTGCAATTTATATGTCGCTGACTAAAGTTTTGTATGTCTACTTGAAAACCTTCAATCCAAAGGAGCACGAACCCACCACTTCACCCCATACTATCTACGACAAACAAATGATCGGACTTCATCTTTATTTGTAAATACTCAATTTTCTAGAAATCATTTTGGTTTCCATTACGAAAACCAAACGGGGTCTCTTCTCCTTTACCAGTTGGCAAAGATCTCGAACTGTCTTAGGGTTTTCAAACCCCCGACAATTCCAATTTAATACACTCATTTCTCCCAGCGGGGCTGCATAACAGCCACCGCCTTAATTTTTGTTTCACTATTACCATCGGACTGTCCACTCCTTCTCTTCTTTCCATCACTTCCGTCCCCACCCCCTTCAGGTACATTCACCTTTCTTTTCCCCACAGCCACCTTCTTCCTTGCAATGTTTACACCCCCATTAATTGCCGTTCTGGTCCTTCTCTTCCTCACAGGTATGTGGGAGCCCACCTCCACATTTTGGTCCTGAGACACCACCCTGGCAGACCTTTGCGAATCCGTTTGTGAATTGTCCCATTTACTTCCATTATTCCTCTCCTTAGCCGACCCACCTTAGTAGAATCTCCTTCCTCGTCACTTAATGAGAAGGATGTGGCATCACTTGTGACTCTTTTCCCATTATACCCCACACCATCTTCTCCTTCAAGACATCCCATTGGCCCATATAGACACTAGATCCCTAATCAATTACTGCATTGTCAGGGAAACTTGCCTGCTTATCAGCCTGTATCTTTTCTTTAATTGGTCCATCCCTTAAATTCAGCTCCCCATCAAACAGATTCGTCAACCTTTCCCCATTTGGCGCACATGCATTAACTTCAAAATCCCTCACTTCTCTCCTTCCTTCTACATCCATTGCCTTATTTGGAGAAAAAGATCTTGTTGGAAAAAGACCATCCTCTCCCTGAGCCCTAGCTCCCATCTCTCTCTGCGCCCTGCCTCTGCTACTCTGGCTTCCACCTTCATCAAACTGCTCGGACTCCCGCCTGGACCGGCTTCCTTCCGAATGGTCGTAGCTGGTGCCTTGTCGCCAATTTTCTTGTTTTTCACCTCTGGCTCCTCTACTGCCTTGTCCAAATCTCTGTTTTGGTGACCCAACCCGGAGCCAAGGTCCATACTCTACGGACTCCTCCACTCTCTACACCCTTCACCCAGAATAATCCCCACACCTCAAACTATCGTGCATGACTACTCCACAAGTGAAACAGAATCGTGGAAGATTTTTGTACTTGAAAGCAACCCATACCTCTTTGTCTTTAATCTTTATAATCCGTCCTCTGGCTAGTGGCTTTGAGAGATCTATATGGATTTTAACCCGTGAGAATTCTCCCCATCCCACTCCATCATCCAGTACGTCAACGTCTTCCACAACTCCCACCGTGGAACCAACCAGTAACCCCACCTCCTTCCAAATGCAAGTAGCGGGTAAGTGATACATCCTCACCCAAAAGGCTGCTTTTGCAAACTCCATATCAGCCACTTGAGTGAGCCCATCAAAATCAACCAAGGACAGCAAGAACCCATCAAAAGTCCATGGCAGGCCTTCCAAGATTCAATCCTTATCCCACCAATTCTCAAACTCAATCAGAAAAAGGTTGGGTCCCAAAGTTTTGAATGAAACCCTTCCCGTCGGTTTCCATGCCCGTATCATTGGCGTCTTTAAAATCTTCTTGTTCATGGTTCTCTTTGTCAACAGCCTCCCTACCATACAAGCTTGTCCCCGTTGCACTAGCGGTTAAAAGACCTGTTCATTAATCACAATCCACGGGTTCTCATCCTCTCTCAAAGTAAATTTCCCCCATTGTTTCGTTAACTCTTCCACCATATTGCTTCTCCCTCTGCCTGATCTTTCCACCACAATCACACCAACAGCCTTACACAATCTGTGTGTACTCTCCCCCCAAAGGGTTCAAGATTGTAACTCTACCTCCACAAACCCTATGCGAGTCTCTGGAGAAGAGAAAAATCTTTGGCACTTGGTATTTGGAGAGCATCGTTGATCAAAGTTAAATTTGAAATAGAATATGTTAAATGACTCTTTTTGTGAGTTTTTTTCAAATTTTTAAAGAAAAGCCAAATTTAAAGAGCTCAATGAGAAGGCTCTTAGAATATCATTTTAAGCTCAACATTTAATATTTAAACAATGTTCCCCAATTAAATATTGAATGCAAGAGTTATAATATAATAAGATATGATAATGTTTACTTTAATGAAGAAAATAATGGTGAGGAGGGTTTCCGAAAGTTCTGTTACTATTTTGAGATAAAAGATTAGCAAGAAAGAATGAGGGCTTTGATTTTTTTTTTTTTTTTTTTTTTTTTGGAGAAAAACATAACATTTCATTCAATAATACCACGAGTATAAAGCTCTTACATTACAGAGCAAAGCTCTGAAGCAACCATAGCATAAAGCTACTAAATTACTAAGTGTAGTATAGTACAAGATTCGAGTCCAATCCGCTAACCCATAACTAAAATCAGATTTAATACTAGATCTGTGATAGACAGACTCAATCAAATGCATGGATAGCAATTACTCCTCGACCCTGAGAACGGAAAGACTCTCATGCCGAAACTCTCCCTCCTTGACCTGAAGGCTAGGATAATGATCACATCCACAACCCAAAAGTCTGGACCAAAACTAATTAACCCGAAGGCAACGTAGATCGAGTGAGAGAGGAAAGAGGCTTATTACAAGCCGAACAAAACAGGGAAATTAAACAATACAGGTATAAAACACACGCCAAAACACAAATACATCATAAAGAAGCAACACAACAGGGAAATAAGACAAGAAAAAAAAAAGCACAATCCGGTCACGCACACGCTGGGAACCGAAAACCAGAGGGGCGTTGGAAGCTCATCGTGGCGGGGATGCGTCGAAAAACCCAACAGTGGACGGTGGGCAGTGAACAGGCGCGGAGAAGACCGGCAAAACAGGACTTGGAAACAACTACAAACAAAAAAAAAAAAAAAAAAAAAAAAAAAAAAAAAAGAAGAGAGAAGGAACTACCAAAATAGGGAAAATAAGCACTAAGCGGGAAGACAGTAGCCGGACCCGTGCAGGCCGGAAACTGCCGCCTAAGGGGCGTAGGAGTTTGACGCAGTGGGGACGCATGAAAGAAACCCCTAATAGAGGGCAGCGAAGCGGTGACCACAGACAAAATCCCCCTGGGGGGGGTTTGAAAGAAAGCCCCCCACAAGTCAAACCCACAAAGAGCTAAAACAAGGCCAAGGAGCTCGCTGCAGAAAATGAAGGCGGGGAAGAAAAGCGGCATGGAAGGAGCAAAAATGGAGAAAATAGAGGGAGAAAAGAGCGGCAAGGAAGGGGAAGAGTGGAGGCACCAGGGCTATGGTATCAGATAAATAACTAGCACCAGAGCGAAGAGGACGAGGGAAGGAGGGAGGCAGCCAAACGGCTAACCCTCCTCCCCTATGTGGCTGAGGGCTTTGATTTTTGGTCATAGTTGAATGAGAAACCTTTTGAATGTTGGTTGTAACTCTCTTCTTACAAATGAATGAAGATAAATGCTATTTATTATTCTTCCAACTTTTTGGCACAACTTTGGCCAAACTTTTCCATGTGTTCATTTTTTTGTAAAACAAAATAAAAATTTGGTCAAAGTTGTGCTAAAAAGTTGTATTGGGCATTTATCATGCCTCTTCTTCCGTTATCTCTTTTTAAAAATTAACCATTAGATTTGTAGGACCTACACCTTAACTTATATGGATCCTACAATCTAATAATTAATTTTCAAAAATGAGGATAGAAAATTAGTCTTTTTTTTTTCTTGACAAGGAAGCAATTTTTTCTTTGAATAAAATGTAAAATCTAAATATTTTATATAACTTATTCACGTGAAATTTGGAAACAATTTAAACTTGTCTCAAATATTAAACATGAGTAATGCCATATTAAACCACTATTTTATCACTCTCTTATTACGTTGATGTGGCATTGTCAAATACCATTAGATTAAATAATAATAAAATCATGATGAATCGAATCCCCGGAAATTTAAAATTTCTTCTAATTTTTAATTTTTAATTTTTGTTATTATTATTATTATTATTATTATTATTATTATTTATGGATAAACCTTCCAAAACTAATTTTTTTTACTCTACCAAAAAGTCATGCTTTTAAAATAAACTTTTATACTTCTAAAATTCTAGTTTCGCACCTCTGACAAAGCATACTCAAGTGATGTTTTGCTATATATATATATATGTTCTATGTGCTATAAAATTTGCTTAACATCAAAATTGGTCGCATGGTGTGAAATAATAGAGCCGATAAAACTAATAATCATTGTTCTTATTTCTTTAGTATCTTCGGTCAATCCATCGTGTTTCAAAACTAAAACTTTAGCTGTGGCTTATATAGCCAAATCCATGGAGGATTTGCACTGATTAGTTTTTGAAATATGTTAAGACTTGCACAACATATGCACATATCAAGATAATCTGCTTAGGGAAAATAAATAATATATATTATAAGACAAATAATTTGAAGCCTACCATTTCTTCCACTTCAAAAGGACACCCGTTAAATAGAGCTATACAATAAAGAAAGACTTCTTGAAATGCAATGCTACAACGGAATTTGTGAACTATTATCATCAAAATTTTAAAATTAGTGTATCTAGCGATGCACAAGAAGAAGCGAATATGATACTAATATTAAACATTCAAAATATTGGGAGAGAAGAGTTGGGTACAACATCAGAATCATTCCATTTATGCTGCTCAAAGTAAAAAACTTGGGGTCATCGTAGTCGCAGTAGTGTTTGGAGACAAGATCTCAGCCGCCTGAAAATTCATAATATAGTCATAAGTATTAGACAAATTAATGATATAGTCACCCTTTCCTTGCTCTTTTATATATATATATATATATATATATATATGAAAAAGTATTAGACAAATCATGTATGTCAGAAAACCCAACAAATAAGCCATACAAAGAAGAATACTTTCTAAATTCACGGTCATAATCAGTGGAAGTATTGGGAAGACGCAAGTGTTTAATCTGTTGAGCACATCTTTTTCCCAAATCCCCTGCCAGAAGACTGAAACAATGGCGTAGGTCAAGCGATTCAAGGTGAGGACAACCATCAAGGATGGCCTGCAAGCTGTCGTTAGTGAGCACATTTGCAAAAGGCTGGAGGCGGGGCAATTCACTCATGCTCTCTCCAATAGGAAATGCATAATCTGCATAATAACCTGCATAATCTGCATACCGCACCATCCCGCTGTTGAATTTGAGTGATTTCAAAAGAGGGCAACTGCGGCCCACAGCTTTGAGAGCTTCATTTGACGATGGACAGTTTGAAATGGAAAGCTCCTCTAGTAATGGAAGTTTTGCAGCCGCTTGACTCAATCCCTCGGCTGAAATGCCATTGCAATACTTAAGCCGAAGGCGTTTGAGCTGACTTGAACTGTGAAAATACCACGAAAGGATAAGAAAAAATTTAGTTTATCCGGACCTCTATCAAACACATCGTGCAACAAAGAGGCCCTCACCATTAAAAATTAATTTCAGGCACATAATTCAAATAAAATCCGAACAAAAAAAAAAAGAAAAAAAACCTGTCAGCGATGTGCCTGAGGAGATCGTCGTTGACGAAGTACTCAACGTTGATATCGAACAACTGGCCGCAGCTGCGATCGACAGCGTCGCGGCACATCTTCCGGAGCTTGGGGAACTCCCTGTAGTTGCTGGAGTTGCGCATGTCGATGGCGCGCCACATCGACGGGTCCTTGCAAAGGTTGTACCACGTGGAGCACACCATCTGCGCGCTCTTCAGGATATCGATGGCGCCCAGTCTCAGCAGAATCGACGCCGTCACGTCTCGGGGAAGATCCAGCCAGCTGCGGAACTCGTCAGCGGGATCAGGAGGAGGAAGGTCCATCGCTAGATTTTCTCGAAAAGGCTTTGGGGTGTGTTTGTGCTGTGTGGGGTTTTTATTTATTAGCCTCGTGTTTATCAATAATAATTAATAAATTATTTGATTTAAAATCTTGTACAAAGTTTGGCGATAAGGTATAATCATTAACAAAATCCAGGATGATAACTAATTAATTCAAAACACACGAAAATGATAGATAGACTTGTTTGAGTCACCCGAGACCTCTCAAAATACATAAACTGTATTATAATATCAATATTCAACTTTATTTGATTCATTAGCAAATGCTATTAAATAATACAAATAATCATAAGGTGATAGATGTCTAAAACGAATAGAGCATTATCACTTAACTCCTAAGTATCCTAATAAAATGTCACTACTTGCATTCTCATGTAGATCGAGATGACTCTTTACTGATAAGTCTTACCATATCTACAATTCTTTAAATAATATCTCTAATTATTAGGATCGTAACAATCCAAGATCACAATAATATTGTTTTCACGAAATTATCTCTTGAAAACAATTGAGTTTGCATTGAATTTCTTTGATTATTGTAAAGTAAATAGTCATATTCCTGACCCATCTCCATCACCATAGTAATAAAAATCAATGTGATTTTCACTAATTTATAACAAGATTTTGAAGAGTTTTATTGCAAGATTTGAATCCATATATGTCCTTAATCTATTCACAACCACATTAAAAATTTTATTGAACTATTGAAGAATTACCCTAATGGTTCGTGAAAATAGGACTTAAAAGGCAAAAGAAGAAGAAGGGGGATTTGTCGTAGAGGACATCCGGCAGTTGATTTGAAGAACAAAAAAAAGCGCCGGCGAAACAATTACTTTTGCTAACTATTACTATGCGTGGACTTTAACTAAACTCAGCCTTTTCTCTTTACTATTAATCCGTAAATCTTTTGCTTAAAATGATCCAACCAAACTTATCTTAAGGGGATTTAGGGAATTGTATAATGTGCGATTTTTTAAATCTTAAATCAATAGTTAAAATTTTTATCAAATCAGCATTTATTATTTTTCTCAATCCAATATTTAACGCTCAATAATTATCATATTCTACCATATTTTCTTCAAATTTAGAGTTCAGACCAAGTTGCATCATGCCCATAAACCAAAACTCAAAAAAAAAAAAAAAATCTTAAGAGAAACTTTACTTTACACTCTTGAACTACCGCACGTTTTAAAAAGACACTCTAAAATTCAAAAACTTTCAATTTACACTCCCTATACTTTCAATTTCAATCAATTTACCTCATTCGTTAGTTTTAGCAGTTAACTTCTAACGAAAATGCTAAAAAAGACCAAATTACCCTTTGATTTTTTTTAAAAAAAATTTAAAATTATGGGTAAATTTGAAATTTTATAAAAAAGTCATTTCACTTTTAACGTTTAAAATCTGATGGGGGGGATAAATTGTAAGAGATAAGACTTCCTTCTTCAGACAATGGGCTGCACAATTTAATTGTCGTTTGACATGATTAATCTTCCAATTTTACAATCCATTTAAGATCCCACGAGCCGCCTCGATAATATGTCCATAACAACTCTAGGTTCTTCCGTCCGTTCGCTATGCACACACCACTTGGAGGGCAGCACCCTAATCACCCTATAGAAACCTATCTCACAACAAAATTGTGCAGCCCTCAAAGTAGCCACTGCCTCCGCAATATCTGGTTCAACAATATAATCTTTTGGTGCAAACAGAGTTCTTAGCACCTCTTCCATCTTATCCCTGGCAATAATACTGATACCCATTTTCCTTCTAGGTTTATCCACAGCAGTAAATCAAAACTCAAGAAAAAAAAAAAAAAAAACTAAACTAAACAAAATAAAACAAAACAAAAACAAAAACAAATCTTGAAAAAATTCACAGCAAAATAATTGGCTTAAAGGTTTGTAAATTAAATGTTGATAGACTCACATGTAAAAGAAAATGATAATTTGAAGACTCATTTTTAAAGTATTTTACTCCCAAACAACTTCTAATAGAAAATATAGAAGTGGTTTTTAGTTGAAGCAAATGTACGTAGTCTATTGACTTGAAGAGAGGGGGGAATTTTTTTTGTTTTCTCATGACAAGGAAGCAATTTTTTCTTTGAATGAAATGTAAAATCTTAGAGATTTTGTATAATTTATTCAAATGAAATTTGAAAACAAATTAAACTTGTCTCAAATATTAAACACGAGTAATGCTATATATTATACCACTATTTTATCACTATTTTACTATGCTGATATGACATTATCAATCCACTATTAGAACAAACCCGATTCCCTGCCATCAGTGTCATAGTTGCTGCCACTTGAGAATTCATAATATACTCATAAGTATCAGACAAATTATCTATAGTGCCCCTTTCCTTGTTCTTTTATTTGAATTAATATATATATATATATATATATATATATATATGAAGTATAAGACAAATGATCTATGTCCGAAAACCAACCAAATAAGCCATCAAAAGAACAATAATCATTACATTCATAGTCATCAATGGAATCACCGGGAAGACGCAAGTCTTTAATTTGTTGAGCACATCTTCTTCCCAACCTTCCAGAGCTTCTTTTGACAATGGACAGTATAAAATGGCAAGCTCCTCTAGTAATGGAAGTTTAGTAGCCACTCCACTCAATCCCTCATCTGAAATGCGAAAGCATCTTACAAGACCAAGGCGTTTGAGCTGACTTGAACTGTTAAAATACCATGAAAGGAAATGACAAAAAAGAACCAGCAAACACAAATATGTGGAAGAATTCTATATCAGCCAATTCATCATTGAGAGATTGAACCCACAACTTAAATTTATGGTGCCAGAAATTCCTTTTTTTTTTTTTTTTTTTTTTGATGAGTAAACTTTATGGTGCCAGAAATTCTACATGGCGTGGCATCAAGCCTTTCATCTTTTTTGGGTAAATAAAGATGAAAGGCTTTTGTTGTTTCAATCAATCAAATTGTACAACAAAAAGGCCCTCACTATTAAAAACTAAACATTAACATATTAATCGACATAAATCAAACCAAATCCAAACAAAAAATATAAAAGAAAAAACCTGTCAGCAATGTGTCTGAGGAGCTCGTCCGTGCCGAAGTTCTCGACGTTGATATCAACCAACTGGCCACAGCTGCGATTGAGGCGTTGCAGCACATCCTCTCGAGTTCGTAGTCCACCCATTTGTTATCGGTGATGCGCATGTCGATGGCGCGCTACATAGACGGGCCCTTGAAGAGTTTGCACCACGGCGAGCACACCCTCTGCGCGCTCGTCAGGATCTCGGTTGTGCCCAGTCTCAGCAGGAGGGTCCATCGCAAGATTTTCTCGAAAAGGCTGGGATTTTCCGGGAAAATCAAGTCATGGGATTTGGGGGCTGTTTGTGTAGTGTGGGATTTGTAGTGCAATGGTCTACAAGACTACAATTAACGTGCACGGCACCTGAGAATATTAAATGATTGACTCATTTCTAATAGGTTAAATACTTTATTATGGTTAAATACCGTAGTTGCTGTGGCCCCACCTATTGATAGGGCATGTGGTCTCTTGTTACCTAGGATTTTTATTGAACTATAACATATCACTTATTTATTTTGTTTCTCCTCAATTTTGAATATACAGGATAAAGCTAAAATAGTTTGAAATTCAATAATTTCTATTGATGTGTTGTTAAGTATATATACATCAAGAGATAGATATTATCTAACTGTATAATCTAGAATTTAAATACAAGCAGAAGGGCTATCTATCTATATTTGAAATACAAAATACAATCTCAAGTAGTTGGAAGTTGAGTAGAAGTCTCTTTGTTATCATAAGTAGTTGACTTCTTATCATGTAAGGGCTTTTCACATAAGCAGTGACGTGACATGAGGGTGTAATGTTATCAGCCCCCCGCAAGTTAATGGGAACAAAACAGACCATAAGCTTGTCACGTAGAAACACAAAGCAGTGGAACCGAGACCCTTGGTGAAAATATCAGCAGGTTGATCATGAGTGCTAATATATTTGATAGAGATATCACGATTGAGAACTTTTTTCCTAATAAAGTGGTAGTAACTTCAATATGTTTAGTCCTAACATGATAGACCGGATTAGAAGCAAGGCCTAAAACACCAATGTTATCGCACCATAAAACAGGAGTAGAGAAGAGAAGAATGCCGAGGTCCTTAAATAACATCTGCAACCAAAATAAATCAGTTGTAGCAACAGCCATAGCCCGATATTCAGCCTTTGTACTAGAATGTGCAACCACAGGTTGTTTCTTAGCAATCCAAGAGATAAGGGAGGAACCCAAAAGTATGCCAAATCCAGTCGTTGATCGACAATCATCTGGATCGCCTGCCCAATCAAAATCGCAAAATACCTGAAGAATAAAAGGTCCTTTTGTGTACCATAAACCATGATCAATAGTCCCTTTGAGATAAGGAAGCATACACTTGGCTACTGTCCAATGACGAGTAGACGGGTTATGCATGTGTTGACATAACTGGTTTACAGAAAAAACAATAGCAGGTCTTGTCAATGGGCAATACTGTAGGACCCCCACTGTTTGGCGATATGTAGTGACATCAGTCAAAGATAATGAATCGCAATCAGTAATGGACATTTTGGAACCATCAAGACAAGGGGATGAATATGGCTTGGCACCCACCATTTTGGACTTGGATAATAAATCAGACATATATTTAGCTTGCCTCAGATGGAGACCTTAGGAGGACTGAATGGCTTCGATGCCCAAAAAGTAACTTAAGCCACCTAAATCCTCGAGTTTAAAAACTTGTTGCAATTTTTTGATAACTGTAACAATATGTGGAGTAGAAGTGCCAGTGACAAGTAGATCATCCACGTAAATCAAAAAATAAAGATGCACATTACCATTGTGAAATAAGAACAAAGAGCTATCAACGGATGAAGAAACAAACCCAATATCCAGCAAAGTTTGAGAGAGTTGTCTAAACCATGCATGAAGAGCTTGTTTAAGGCCATATAAAGATTTATGTAATCTGCAGACATAAGAGGGGAAATGAGAATCAATGAACCCCTTGGGTTGTTCCATATGCACCTCCTCCAATAAATTGCCATGAAGAAATGCATTCGGCACATCCAGTTGTCTCACACACCAATTAAACTAGACAGCAAGAGCCAAAATAATCCGAATAGTGGAGGTTTTGACAACAGGACTGAAGGTTTCAGTATAGTCCACGCCACTCTCCTAATTGAAACCCTTCGCAACCAATCTCGCCTTATATCTATCAATAATGTGATCATCCTGTGTTTGCTTTATCTTGAACACCCATTTATTCCGTATTTGGTGGGGACATAATGACCACGTTGCATTAGCAAACAAAGCATCAAATTCATCACCCATTGCATCACGCCATTCAGGAGATAATACAACTTGGGAATAACATGTAGGTTCAACAGGAACCGAAACACTGGTAAGTGCACAAAGAGGATGCTTGGAAGAGAAGAGCACTGTGTAGTCAGAAAAATCACAAGGTTTTGAGTGCCAAGTTTGTGGACGCATGACCATGGGATGGGAAGGAATAATGGCTAAGGTGCTTGTTGACAGTGGAGGAATAGGATCATTTGGGTTACTAGACTCTAGTATAGGCAAATCCGAAGAGGGAGATATGGAAGAAGATTTGGTAGAATCTTCCAAGTGTAATATAGGTGCGGTACAGGTAGGCAACATTTGGTTTGATGAAGGAGACGTGGGTCGATGAATAGGTGACGTAGAGGGGCTAGAGTGAGGACTTGTGGTGGGGACTCTAGGAAGAGTTGGAGGCTCATCAACAGTTGTGGACAAAGGCTGAGATGGCAACGCAATAGTAGGACTAGATGAGGGAAGTGAGGGTGCCGTAGGGGATAAAGTACCTTGTTTGGTAGGAAACTAATTTTCATCAAACACAACATGGCTTGACACATATATCTTACGAGAGACAGGATCTAGACACCTATAACCTTGATGATTGGAGCTATAACCCAAAAATATGCAATGTTTACTGTGAAACTTTAATTTATTTGTAGAGTAAGGACCTAAAAGAGGAAAACAAGAACAACCAAAAGACCTGAAAATAGAATAATTTGGACTTTTGTTAAGTAATTTAAAATAGAGGGATACATTGCCAAGGATGGAAGTGGGAAGGCGATTGATGATGAAAATAGAGGTTAAAAACGCATCCACCCAAAAAATAGGCGCAAGATGAGATTGAGCAAGTAGTGACAATCCCATTTCCATGATGTGTCGGTGTTTTCGCTCAACCAAACCATTTTGTTGTGGTGTATGAGGCCAATAGATCCAATGAAAATTCCATTATTAGCAAAAGAACTCTTGAATTGATTAGGCATAAACTCAGCACCACCATCAGATTAAAATTGTTTAATTGAACAGGATGATTGATTTTCCACAAGAGATTTAAATTTCACAAAAATGGAAAAGACATCAGATTTATTATGAATCAGATACAACCAAGTAAATCATGAAAAATCATTGATAAACAAAACATAGTACTGACAACCACTTAGAGATTTAGTAGAACAAGACCAAACATCCGAATGGATGAGATCCAAAGGACACGACAAAACACGAGTAGAAGCTTGAAAGGGAAGTTTCTTGCTTTTGCCAAGTTGACAAGGCACGCAGACACCATCCAGATGCTTCACACCACTGGCCAGAAGGGAAAATTGATGCAACAAATGAGACAAAACTTGCGGTGAGGTATGACCAAGGCGGGAATGCCACACAGCAGCTGACGTCTTAACACCTAAGAGTGCAGTCAAGGCATGTTGCTTATTAACGGAAACGATTTCAAATGAAGGGGGCATAGACCACCTTCACTCTTGCCTACCAAGAGGGTTACGCCCGTGTGATTGTCCTTAACAAAATAATTGGAATCAGTTAGGATAAAGAAACAAGAATTGTCACGACAAAATTAATTAATGGAAAGGAGATTAGCATAAGCTTGACGACAATTTAAAACTTTAGAAAGCTGAAATGTTGATTGAGGAGTATGAAAATGCATAGAACCAGTGTTTTGAATATGCAAACATGTGCCATTACCCACTGCCATGTCATCGGATCCTAAATAAGGTTGCTGTAGTGAAAGATTCTCAAGGCTAGACGTAATGTGTTCATTCGTAACACTATCAGCAAACCAAGGATTTGTCGTAGAGGCTGGATTCGATTGAGCTACCATAACAGCCAATTGTGCAGATGGGTGGTGTCCTTAGAAGGCATGGTCCATCTGATGAAAGCTATCCAACACTTTATGACTCAACTTCCCACAGATTTGGCAGGGAGATTTAGGAGCAGGGAACGTATTTGGGTTCGGGTTGGATTTTGGAGTAGTAGGTGAAGTAGGTTTTGGGTTAGAGAAGGGACGAGAATATGACCTTCCATGGGGTTTGTATTTTCGGTTGAATTGTTGAGGATTGGTTTTTGAGGAAAACATGGCAAACGTATTGCTGCCATCCACCGAAGCTTGGCTTTGGCCATCCAAGAGTGTTTCGTATGAGAGCAATTCCTCATTGAATTCATGAAAGCTAAGGGATTTGTAACGGGTAGCAACCAAAAAAGAAGTGATAACAGGATTAAAAGAAGAATTGAGTCCACCAATCACATACCCAATAAGAGCATCATCCGTAACAAGCTGCTCGACAGCTGCAAGTTGAGCAGCAAGCTACTTGGCATCTGAAATATATTCAGCACACCCTTTGGAGCCTTGATGTAAACTTTGAAGCTGGTGTTGAAGGTGAGAAATCCGTGTTCTGGAATGAGAGGCAAACCACGTGGAGGGAGACACCCAAACCTGCTGAGCACTAGTGACACCAAAGGTAGACAACATGACCTTCTCTGTCAACAAAGAGTTTATCCAAGAAAGAACAAACTGATCTTTCTTTGTCCAGAGAATAAATTCAGGACTGAGGGTAGTAGTAACTACCCCTTTTTCATCCACGAGAAACTTAGAGGGGCACGGTTCGGAACCATCCACGAAGTCCATCAAGTCGTTCGTCTACAAAATTGGAACAATCTGGTTAACCCATGTTATATAATTGGGACCTTCCAATTTGAAGGTCATAAGCTGACCAATATTTGGCTGAATAAATTGAGCAGCAGGCTCGGATGGAATAGCCATAGATAGATAGGAATGGAGAGATCAAAAAAATGTGCGTGAGCAATGAAGCTCTGATACCATAAAATAGTTTGAAATCCAATAGTTTCTATATATTGATGTGCTCGTAAATATATATACATCAAGAGATACGTGAGATTTCACGTAGATATTATCTATCTGTATAATCTAGAATTTAAATACAAGCGGAACAGCTATCTATTTATATTTGAAATACAAAATACAATCTCAAGTAGTTGGAAGGTGAGTAGAAGTCTCTTTGTTATCACAGGTAGTAGACTTCTTATCATGTAGGGTCTCTTCACATAAGTGTCATGAGGGTGTAATGTTATCAGTAGAGATAAAGCTAAAGACCAAGTTAAATGAAATATTAAATAATATATTATCTAATATTCAAAGTGTTATTCTGTCAACAAACTTATCTTTGATTTTAGTTTGTTACATTTGAAATTTGTATTTCAAAGCCAAGTATATATCTTGTAATTTGTTATAAATAAAAGTATTGTCAAAGTCCTCATTGAGGCATTACAAAATACAATCACATTTATTATAATTCACACCCAAGCTCCCAAACAACTCAAAATTTGTTCCCACGATTTTGAACTAGTTCAAAACATTACACTTCAAGAAAATAAACGACAAACACATTGACGTCAACAAACAAAATCATTCATAGGGCTACGTGAACATGAACTTACTAAATTTGAAGTTGGACGACACTTTAGATAACTTACATATATTCAGCTTTTTCGGAAGAGGATTATGTAATACTCGTTTATAATATATATATATAGCTGTTGGTCGGTAGTTCACCACCCCGTCAGTGCAGATTGTAGCCACCTTTGTTTACTACAGTTGTCGAGGTACCTGTAAGTCCCGCTTAAGCCTGGGTTTGGCGTCTAGGGCGTGAAGAAGAGACTGTAGAGAAAAGCCAAGGGTATGTGCAGCATTGTTCGCGGCCAAGGGTATGTGTGAATAGTCCAGTGTCTAGGAAGGAGATCCTTAGAGAGTTTACCCAGTGAGTGAGTTCCTAGGATGAGATCCTTTGAGACTCTACTGAGTGTGTGATTTTGAGTTTAGTTTGTGTGTCAAAATGTGGAGATCACTCTTATGGCTCTGATACCAAAAAGAGAGAGTGGAAGCGCAGTATGCATATAGATGCAGGGGATAGGGGAGAGTTGAACCTGCTCCTCTTGATGAGATTGACCATATATATATATATATATATGTGCAGAAAAGGTTGGTGTTCTCGAAAATGCTCTCCAAATGTATGTATGTAATACTTTTTCTAATAAGAGGATTGCACAATACTCTTTTCCAGATTTTTTTTCTTTTTTTCAGAATTTCCGAAAAAAGTTAAAAAAGCTAAGATTTTCTGAAAAAATGATGTAATAATAATATCATTGGCATTCAATAGCATCCACAAATTACAATGTGATAAAAATAGAATACGTTTAATTGTTTATTAGATTAGTAAATTAGCAAACTTTCACAATGAAAACATTCGCAATGTAAGAAAAACAAAATATGTTTAATTGTCTATTAGATAAACAAATTGGCATTCAAGAAAACATTCACAAAGATTAACAACTTTCAACTCCATCATAGCAAATAACAAATTTCAAGCTATAAAGTTTACATGGTAAATGATTTGTGAATTGTCTCTAATAGGTTCAATTGTTACTGCTATAGGTTTGAAGTTTTTTTTTTTTTTAAACGGGTGAGGCAGGTCAAGAAGGTTGACCCACAAAAAACAAAAATTAACGCGTCATAAACGGGTAAACCCGCTTATGACCCAAACCCAGTTTAGGATAAACCCAAACCCTATAACTTCGTCTCAGATTTGCAGGTCGTGTCAAAATTACCAGCATTGTCCTTCTCCTACAGCCGAACCCATGTTAAATAAATTCACTACTTAATGTCTTGCAAACCCCAAGTAGATAAGTTAGGGTGCGTTTGACATTGTGATTTCATAGACAAAAGTGCTATTTTAAATCAAATTGTAGAAAATAAATTGTTTGGGATTACATTTTTAAAAATTGTATTTTACAAGTAATGAGGTATTTTTTTGAAAACACATTTTAAAAAAGCTAAACTGTGATTTTAAAGGTCAAACCACAATTTTACCAAGCGCTTAGTTGCGTTTTTAAAATTCATTTTTCAAATCATACATTTTAAAATCTTTATTTTGAAATCGCACTTTTTGAAATTGCAAACCCTTAATTGAATTCAAAGATAAGGCTTCGTTTTTTTCGACATAAATTTTTTCAAGAAAATGTTTATGCGAAGGAAAATAATAGTCAACGGAAATATTTTCGGTTTGATTGAAAAAATATCCTTAATTTTTCAGAAAATGATTTCCATTTTTTAAAACCATAAACCATTTTCTGAGTTTGAGTTTCTCATTCTCAAATTGACAGACCCAACTAAGACGTCACCAGGACTTGACCGGGACCACATGGGGACCTGATTGGGACCCGACCAGGACCTAGTCGAGACCTAACTAGGACCCACCAGGACTTGACTGAGACCTGAAAGACTTGGCAAGGACCTGACCATGACCCCGTCGGGACCCCGTGGAGACCCGTCGAGACTTGACTGGGGCCTGACTAGTACCCCGTTGGGATTTGATTGGGACCCGACTAGGACATGAACAAGACTTGAACAAGGAACCCGCTAGGACTTTGGCAGAGATCTAATCGGGACCCGCCGAGACTTGATCAGGACCTAATTGGGACCGTGCCAAGACTAGTCTAGGACCCCCCTTCATGATCTGACCAAGATTCGGTTAAGACCTATCGGGACCTGATTAGGACACCGTCAAGACTCAATTAGGACACTACATGGACTCAGTTTGGACACGGCCAAGACTTAGTCACGACATTTTCGTAATTTAAAGTTTAATATGATTAAATGAAAAAATTATATATATAATTGTGATTTTCCATACGTGCCAAACGCTAGAAAATATTTTTCTAGGAAATCATTTTTCAATAAATATTTTTAGCAAAAGACATTTTCCAACGGAAAACATTTTAATCAAAACAAACAGAGCCTAAGTTGTCCTTTCATTTCCTCCTTGTGATGTGCACCCATAATGGTCGACAATTCAAGTGCACTTGAGAATGGCAAAAGGTTTACTCATTTCCAATATTACTTGACTTATTAATTTCAATCGGAACTACTGTTCTACTTCCCCAATGTGATACGTCTTCCCATTCATTATGTTATCCCCAAAACATACATAACAAAAAATTCTTGTTGTTTATATTATTTGAATTCAATTCTTGTAGAAAGTTTGGAGATAATTTATAATCATTAACAAAATCCAAAAGCATAATAATATTGTTTTCACAAAATTATTTGTTGAAAACAATTGAGTTTGAATTGAATTTCTTTGAATATTCTAAAGTAAATAGTCATATTCTTGCTACACACTCCCTAGTCAGCCTTACCAAGAGCCCAATTTTCAGCAAACCAAGGCCCAGGCACTACCAAGATCCCTTACCCACGTTGTCTCCAATTGACATCATCAGAATCTTCCCACCATTGTCATCGGCGTTTCTTGACCATTGTCCAACAACTTAATTCAAGCCATTGCTGGTTGTCTCCTAAGTAAGTACTTGGTCCTTCACTATTGGCCAATAGCTGGCTTCCATCGCTATTTAGGGGTGCTAGTGTGAATTTTATTTTTAATTATATATATGGACACGTGTCAATTTTTTAGTGGTGTTAGCGTGAATTTTCGTCAATTTTTGGATGAAATTTAGAGAGAGTTACTATCTCTGTTTTTATCCATTGTTGAGGTACTATTTGTAATACAAAATGAAACCAAATGAGCAAAAAACTATTTAACCCTTAAATTTTTAACTCCCAAACAACTTATAATAGAAAATATTGAATTGGTTTTTACTCAAGGCAAATAGGGAATTTCCCACGCTCAATTCCTTCCTCTGCAAGCAGTTGTTGTAAGGAAGCCATTTGTGGGTGGGTTGGATTTGGGTTCGGAGGAAAGAAGAGGAGAGCTTCACTGACATCCTTTTGTTATCTCTTTCCATTTGAAAGGATGTCAATGATGCTCACCTCTTCTTTCCCCCAAACCCAAATCTAACGAACACAAATGGCTTCCTTACAACCATTGCTTGCAAAGGAAGGAATCGCGCGCGGGAAATTTCCCATTTCTCGAAATCCTGCGAAGCTAAAACATAGCACTCATCACTCCCCATATTCATCTTCCATCACCGGAAAACTATTGCGAACAATGGGTCTTCAGTTTTTTCATCTAGAAGGGTGGGTTCGGACAGTTTGGTCTAGGGGAGATCGAATAACAAGTCATCGGCGTCAAAGGATACTTCAAGAAGAGATGAGCCTGCAATTGACAACATCGCCATTAGAGCGGTGATTTCTATCCTTAGTGGGTACGTCGACTGGTGTTTAAACGACGTGAGTTTCCGGGAAAATCTTCGAGAGGCACTATGGTAATTTCACTATCTAGGTTGGGTGCAAAATTTGAAGATGTAGCATAAAAATCCCATGTGAGATGCACGTGATGTCATTTCTGTCTACTTATATGGCAATTAGTAACGGAGGGTGTTAATTACAAATTTTTGAAATATTAGGGGAATACATTGCAAATTTTTAAATATTGGGGTTCAAATTGAAAAACACCTCAAATTTCAGCGAGGTAAAGTGAATTTTCCCTAAAAATTGTTTTTTATCTTTTTTTTTTCACAAAACAAAAATAATAATAAACAATCCGAATACAAAACAATCTTATAAATATCAAAGAGGATAACTTATATAAAGACTTGGCATAAATCAGCTCTTTTCTGCACTCCAATGAAAGATAGACACGTTAGCGTAAAACAACAAAAGTGAGTTAGTGGAAAACACGGGATCTTTTTCTTTTCTTCAATAGTTCACCAAAATCCATATTTACTTTTGCTGCTGCTCTAGCACCTGTAAAACCGGCAACATCATATATGACAATGAAGCAATATTTCATTTATGACAAATGCTCTTTAGTGTTCTCCCATCCTTCTATATCCTTATATTTTAAAAGTCAACCCCTGAATTTGCAGGACTCACACAAGTGAATGTTTGAATCCTACAAATTCAGTGATTGATTTTAAAAAAGAAAAGATGATCTTCATTTATAAGAAGAGAGTTACAACCAACATCCAAAAGGATTTTCATTTAGCTATGACCAAAAATCAAAGCCCTTCATTCTTTCTTGCTAATCTTTTATATCAAAACAGTAACAAAACTTGAGGAAACCTCCTCACTAATTTTACTCATAATAGCTTAAATATGTATATTTTCTTAATCAAAGTAAACATGATTGTTGAGAATAAGGTTGTATATTGAATCACACAATATAATGTACAGAAAAGGCCTATATATAGGCGAATAATACAGACCTAGTAGAATAAGGAAAGGTAAACCTAGTAACCTTAGAATACCAAAGAAAGTAAATAATAATAACATAATATTATCTAACAGCCCCCCACAAGCTCAAGGTGGAGTGCGACAGACCAACTTGAGGTTGGACACAAGATCATGAAAACGTCCTGGAGGATGTGACTTTGTAAAGATGTCTGCGAGCTGATCACGGGACGTGACAGAATGAAGCTGTAGTGAGCCCTGAAGAAGATGATGACGAACAAAATGACAATCAATCTCAATATGTTTTGTCCGTTCATGAAAAACATCATTATGAGCAATCTGAATAGCACTCTTATTGTCACAGTATACAGGAGTAGCCAAAGAAAGAGAGACACCCATATCTTGTAACAACCATCGCAACCAAAGAAGCTCCACGGTAGTGTCAGCTAGAGCACGATATTCTGCCTCTGTACTAGATCGAGCAACAACAATCTGTTTCTTACTTCGCCAAGAAATAAGCGAGGTGCCAAGTAGAAAACAATAACCAGTGGTAGAGTGACGATCTGTTGGATCACCCGCCCAATCAGCATCAGTATAAGCATGCAGCTGTATAGGAGACTGAGAGGAGAAATAAAGCCCATGAAATAATGTCCCCTTCAGATACCGAAGAATGCGTAGAACAGCTGAGAAATGAGTGGAGCGAGGAGCAGCCATAAATTGACTCACCTGATGGACAGCATACGAGATATCAGGTCGAGTGACAGTAAGGTAGACAAGATTGCCAACTAAATGCCGATATAAGGTAAAATCATGAAGAGGCTCGCCATTATGAGGAGTGAGACGAGTATTAAGCTCAGTCGGTGTATCGACAATCTTACTGTCTGTAAGATTGGCCCGAGAAAGTAGATCAGATATATACTTGGCCTGTGTTAAATAATAACCATCTGAAGAAGATGAGATCTCAAGACCAAGAAAATAGCTGAGAGGGCCAAGATCTTTCATCTCAAAGTGTTGACTAAGAAACTGTTTAAGTTCCTGAATACCAGTCATATCATCGCCAGTGATAATCATGTCATCAACATATAGTAGAAGAAGTATGGTACCCCGGTCTGTGCGGCAAATAAACAAGGCTAAATCATAAGAACTGATGGAGTAGCCAAGGCGAGAGATAGTGGCGCTAAACTTAGCAAACCATGCTCGAGGTGCTTGTTTAAGCCCATATAGTGCTCAACGAAGACGACAAACCTTGTTTGTAGGATGAGATAATTCAGGAGGTGGCTACAAATAAACTTCTTCACTTAAATCACCATTAAGGAAGACATTTTTGACATCCATTTGACAAAGTGACCAATGCCGAGAGGCTGCAACAGCCAACAGAGCACGCACAAAAGAGAGGCGAGCAACTGGAGCAAAAGTCTCCTCATAATCCACACCATATTCCTGAGTAAAACCTCTGGCCACAAGTCGAGCCTTGTACCTGTCAACAGTACCATCGGAACAAGTCTTGATTTTGTAAACCCACTTACACCCGACTGCAGATTTTCTAAGAGGTAAGTCAGCCAGATCCCATGTATTGTTCTTGTGTAAAGCATCAAGTTCCTCTTTCATCACAGCCTGCCAAAGAGGGTTAGTAGAGGCCTCACGAAAAGAGTGAGGCTCGTGCAAGGTAGCTAAGGCATGAAAGCAATGAAAATCCTGTAAATGGGAAGGAAGAGATCTTACTCGGGTGGATTGACGAATGTCAGGTGATGGAGTGCAGACTGGATCCTCGGATGGAACAGAACCTAGGGAGGCTGGCGAAGAACTTGGGGACGCAGGCAAAGAACTTGGGGACGCAGGCAAAGCGGCGTCGAGGGCATCAGATGACTGCAGTTCTAGCGAGAGAGACTCAGGCAAGACATTGGTGGTGGGAGTAGGAGAAAGAGGAAACTCAAAAAGGGTAGTAAAGGGAGGGGATGATGGCATGCTAAATTTACCGACTTCGTGGAATAGTTGATGCTCCCAAAAAAACTACATGACGGGAGATGCGAAGACGACGAGACACAGGATCATAACACCGGTAGCCCTTGTGTTCCACTCCATATCCAAGAAAACAACACAACCGAGAACGAGGCTCAAGTTTGGTGCGCTCATGAGGCTGGAGTAAAACAAAACAGGCAGAACCAAAGACACGGAGATGATGATATGAAGGGATAGAGCCAAACAACCGCTCATGAGGAGTGCAATTATCAAGGATAGGGGTAGGCAACCTATTGATTGTGTAGACAGCCGTGAGAGTGGCTTCACCCCAAAACGGGGTAGGAACAGATGTGGAAATGAGAAGAGCACGGACAGTGTCTAAAATGTGCCTAAGTTTACGTTCAGCTCGACCATTTTGTTATGAGGTGCCTGGACACGACAAGTGAGGAACAGTGCCATAATGTTTTAGAATGGCTTGAAAATCATGTTGAGTATATTCTAAAGCATTATCAGAATGAAAAGCCTTAATGAGTTTTGAAAATTGAGTTTCAACTATTTTGGCAAAAGTACGATAAATATCCAATAATTCAGAATGAAATTTCATTAAAAACACCCAAGTGTAACGAGAGAAATCATCAACAAAAATAACAAAATAACGTGAGCCACTCATACTAGTAACAGGAGAAGGTCCCCAAACATCAGAATGAATTAAATCAAAAGAAGCAGTAGCATGAGAGTCACTATTATTAAATGGCAAAGTTGGTTGTTTACCAAGTTGACATGAACTACAATCAAAAGAATTATTGGAAACTGAACCTAACAAAACCCTTTGAAGCTAAAAATTGAACGCGAGAGGTAAATGCATGACCAAGACGCGAATGCCAAAGTGCAAGAGATGGTGATGATGAAGAGGCTGCAGCAGAGATGCCTGTGGCGAGGAGATATAAGGATGATAGTTCGAACATACGCCCAATTCTACGCCCGGTCCCAATGGTCTGACTCGTATGAGGATCCTGTACATGCACACCAGAAAAGTCAAAAACAAGTCTATATCCAAGTTCACACAGTTGGCCAACAGAAAGAAGATTGAAGGATAATCCAGGCACATGAAAAACTTCAGGAACAGAAAGGGAATGTGTATTGATAGTGCCTATATTTTTAACAGTCATAATGGAGCCATCAGCTGTGCGAATGAATGAAGAATGAGGTGAAGGTACAGATGTGGTAGAGGAAGTAGAGTGAGGTGTCATGTGATTGCAACAAGCAGAGTCAAAGAGCCAAGAGGAAGAGGTACCTGGCAAAACTGAGAGGACAGAGGAAGATGCATTACCAGAAAGAGATAGGACGACCTGGTTGACTATTGTCTTGAAGTCAGCTGCAGATAAGGTGACACTGGATCCTGATGCGTGGCCAGAGGGGGCAACTGAAGAGGGAGCAGCTGGAGATGAACCACTCTCAGAATGAGCAACTGCTGCTGTGGGTGCATTAGATCTTCCTTTACGCCAACACTTGTCAATAGTGTGCCCTCGACGTCGACAATAGCGATAGTAATTATTATCGCGAGACTTAGGAGGGAGTCGAGAAGTACCTGACCTGCCATAATACTCTCGCTGGAATGACGAGGAGCCAGAGGATGGTGCAGCCAACATTGTATGATTAGGCTAAGAGCGCATAGTCTGCGATCTAGTCTCGGCACGGACAAGTTCGAAGATGGCAGTGTCCAAAGTGGGAAGAGGAGAACGATATAATAGTTGCACACGAACAGGCTCAAAATCATCACGCAAAGCCATCAAAAATTGGTGAAGGCGATGTTGATCTCTACGGGTAACATACATCTGAGCATCAGTGGGATCCTTCCAAATAGGATCAGAAACATCAATTTGGTTCTACAAGAATTGCATGCGGCCAAGAAAATCATTGATACTCTGACCAGATTCCTGCCTGAGATGGAAAAGTTCAAACAAAAGCTGATACTCGTGAGCACCATCTACAGAAGAATAACGAGAAGCAAGCATATCCCAAGCACCCTTTGCTTCATCAAAGCTGCCAAAGAGTGCAGAAATAGATGGGATAGTGGTATTACGGAACCATGTAAGAACCATGTAAGCCTCATCTGCCTCAGAATCCTTTTTAACTGGCTTTTGGATCTCGCTAGTGACATAAAGCCAAAGCTTGCGGCCTTTAAGAAAGCTGCGCATAGATTGAGACCACAACATATAGTTTGTTCCATCCAATACAGTCTGAACATGATGAAAAATCTCGTTTTGTGCCATCTGGAAGGTTCAAATGCAAAAACAGACTACAAATATGAAATCAGGACGAAAAAATAGGTAAGACAGCACCTGGTCAACTCTGGAAGTCAACAAAAAGTCAACGGTCAACGATCAAAGTCATCGTTGACGTGGCAAGTTCTGACTTGATACTACTGACGTGGCACACATGCTAACGTGGTACTGATGACATGTCACAAGGTGACGTGGCAATGATGACGCGGCAATTAGGGCTGACATGGCAATGATAACGTGGCACGTAGGTGCGATGGCGCATGCGGTACACGCGCGAACAGAGGAGGCGTGGTGCTGGCGCATGGATCTGACGCGCAGAACTTCTGGGGGCGCGTGAAGGCGCGTGCAGCGTCTTATAGAGGATGTGAGGCTTGGTCTGGAATCCAGGGGAGCAGATCTATCGATCGGTGGCCTGAGAGAAGCAATCGGACCACCGTGGCGGCCAGTGGCTGGACGGCAGTGGCGGAATTGCCGAACCTTTGGGCGGCGCGTGAGGGCTCCGACATGGTTGTGTACGGCGGCTCTGGGACGGTTGTCTTCCGGGCTTTCAAGCGGTATAGTGATACGCTGGAAACCTCAGGGAGAAGATAGAGAACCGTGAGGATCAGAGAGAAAGATTCGCCGGATAACACTGGCGGCGCCGGAGGAAAAATATTTAGACACGAAAAAAAAAATTTTGAGGTGATTCAAAACCTGTGCTCTGATACCATGTTGAGAATAAGGTTGTATATTGAATCACACAATATAATGTACAAAAGAGGCCTATATATAGGCGAATAATACAGACCTAGTAGAATAAGGAAAGGTAAACCTAGTAACCCTAAAATACCAAAGAAAGTAAATAATAATAACATAATATTATCTAACAATGATCATCTTAAAATGATATTCTAATGAAAGTAATTGCCTTTTTTTAGGAAAAGAAAGGAATCAAAAAACTGGGTAAAAGGCAGCATCGTGAAAAGAAGACGTATTAAAGCAAAAGAAAAAGAAGAAAAAAAGGAGAAGATGGCTTTTTTGTAGAAGAAATCCAGCCGTTGATTTGAAAAAAAGAACAACGAAGAAGAAGGCAAACGTCTCCTAAATCTGCCAGCTAAGTTACCGCATAAGACTAAATAAAGCAGCAAAGACAAAAGAAGATAGGTCAAGTAAAAGAGAATGTTACTGATAAGCGTCGAATGTTGCTCATTCAAGCCCCTTAATTTACATATGTTAATTCCTTAGCATTGTTATTTGTTTGATTTTGTTTTGTTTTTGTGTTTTCAGGTTATAAATCAAGATGCAATTAATTCCATTGATTTTGGGCTTAAAAGCACACTTTGAGAAGACCTAGAAGATATGGTTAAACTTAACCAATCATGGTTAAGTTTAAATCAAATAAAGAAAATGATTAATTCGGAATTTCTCAAATTGGAGTCAAAATCGGATTGGATTCAATTTTGGATTCTGCATACGTCTCGATATTTTGGCCATAACTTTCAGCTCAAATATCCGATTAAGGTGATTCAAGCGGCACTGGAAAGCTAACTCAAATTTCTACAAATCATTGTGAAATAGCATTTTCCTAATTCGGAGCGCCGCATTGCCAAATCGCCCCGCAAGATAGGAATGCAATTCTGGGCGAATCCTATTCCGATTTGGACTTAGGTTTTCTTTATCCTAATTGGACTTGGACTTAAATCTCCGAAATTTCTAGGTTTCCTTGGGCTTCTAGGACTGGCTTGCTCCCTATAAATAGACCCTTAACCTTCAAGAGAACGTGTGCTTAGTTTTAGATACAAAAATCTTCTTGGAGGCTTGACAAGTTGAAGATGAGATAATCCATGGCAGGAGGCCATCCTAGCACCCCGATGAGCGGCTAATTCTGTAATAGGGTATTGATGTAGCCCTTTCCAAGCACAATGGTTTGATTGTATTTAATTTCTAGATTTTCAATTTATGCATGTTGATTGTATAATTATGAGGATTGCTACAATTGATTTATGTTCTTAATTATTAAATGCAATTGCTCTTAAATTCCAAAATCAATATTTGTGAAATTCTTCTCTTGTCTTAGAAAGTATTTTACTTTTATTAATCTCAAATCATTCTTGTTTTCTGTGATTATGAGGATGATGGTTATACAATGGGTTTAATTGACATATGATCAATAGGATTTGATAGGCCATGCCTAGGGAAGACGGATTGTACTACACCTTAGTTTAGTGTAATTTAGGTAGACAGTCCGTGCCAACCGAAGATGGGTTACACTTATTCATTGATTGTATGTATCCTGTTATAGAATTTGATAATTTATACCTAGGGAAGACGGGTCGTACCGCGTCTTAGTGGTTAGGTGGACGATCCGTGCCAACCGAAGATAGATTATGCTTATTCTTTAATAAGGTAGTTTCTTGTTTATTTATAACATGCATATAATGAATTTATGGGATTAATTATGATTAACCATTGTTGTGCGGATAGAGGTGAAGTCAATACCCTACTCTCTCTCTCTCTTATTTTAAATCTCTTTTATTTTCATGCAATTTAGTTTTCAAGCAAATCAAATCAAAACCCCTTTTAATTAAGTTAACTTTGATCTTTTAATTTTGATAATTAAACCCTTGCATCCTTGAGGTTCCACACCCTCTCTATAGCCGTATCCTACAAAGATTCGTCCTATTGCGAGTGGTTATTTTTATAATTGATATTTTTGGTCACAAAAATACCACATCAATTTTTTGGCGCCGTTGCCGGGGACTGCTTAACGGTTTTATTGTCACAATTTAAGGATTGATTTTAGCTTAATAATTCATTTTTCTGCTAATTTTAATTCTGTTTGTGTTTTGTTTTTGTTTTATTTTAGAATTTGCAAACAGGTCCGTAGCTGCTTTCACTGTGACTGCGATCGAGCGTAGGTCGCGTGCGATCGAGCGCACGTACGCATTCCACCTTTTGCGCTCGATCCCTCCACTCCTGTGCTCACACCCATCTGCAGCAGTACGCTCGAGCGTACTCTGCCATGCGATCGAGCGCATTAGCAGCAGTCGGCTTCCAAATTTCCAGGGCACCTAAAGGCCGTTTGTGAGTTTTTATTTTTATTTATTTTTATTTTTCTGTTGTTATTTTATGTTAATTATATTAGTTTAGTTCATGTGGGGAGGCATTCCAACACCCCATGGACCATGTTCATATTGCTATAGTCCTTATCATCATATTAGAGATTGTCCTACAGCGGGACAATTTTCTAATTATTCTTATGAGCATATGAACAAACCGCTCTCTAGACCGGGGAATGGCCATTATTCTGATTCCTATAGCCCGGCGTGGAGCAACCAGTCTAATCTCTCGTGGCAAACTCAAGCTCTTGGGAATTATGCTCCACAACGTCATGAACTGTACCATCAGGCATATCCTCAATTCAATGGTCAATCCTATTCTCCTCGATATCAAGCAACAACTCCACAACAGATATACCAAACCGAACCACCTCCTCCGATGGGTTATGACTTTCAAGAATATCAAGAGGAGCCATCTCCCATCTACTGGCCTTCACAACAACAATACCAAGCCGCACCACCTCCCTCAGATTCTAATTTTGAGGATCGGATACTAAAAATGATAAGTGAGCTAACGGGTGAGATAAAGCAGACGGTGAAATCTCAACAGGAACTTTATACTCCTCAATTCTTCGCCGAGATAGACGCCAGGATGGAAGCTCATGTTGAACAAATCATCAACCACCTCAATAGGATAGAAGAAGAAGAGCTTCAAAGTCACCCGGTGGCCATTCCTGATGAAAACTACATGGAGGAAGAGAGTACTTTGTGTCATGAGCAAGCTATCACCACATTGAGGAGTGGAGAGGTGGTCGGAAACCACGTGGAAGAAAGGAAGGAGGAGCCAAAGGAGGAGCAAATTGAGGTCCCACAGGATCTACATCGGGAAAAAAGCAAGGAAGCGAGCACTAAGGCTTCTTTACCATCACCTCCTATTCCTGAGATGCCATATGAGCCTCGAGCCCCTATTCAAGGTAATCTGAAATCTTCATTTTTAGGGACAGATGACACTATCCCGGTCATTATTTCTTATGACTTACCAAGAGGCCAGGTGGGTAGTCTGTTAGGGCAGTTAGACGAGGAAAAAGAGACCATCGAGGTAGAAAAACTCCCCAAGTATTCTCCCCATTTTATTCCAATTCATGATTCCTTTTCGGATGAGAAATTGTTTGGAAATACTCAGAAGGATCTACCTCGATATGCTGACGTTTGGAATTACCCATTTGTGGGTAAAATTTATTCTCTTTGGTCCAAGAGAAGAAAAGATTGGTGCTTCAAATTTAAACTTAAGGGTCCGAGAATACTGTGCGAATCAAGGATGTGGATTCCGTTGACTTGGCGGATTCCATATATTTTGACTAGATGAGTCAGTTTCATAAGATCGAGTGCAGGCCCTGTGCACTCGACTCCTCATTCCACCAGGGCATATGATCTCCATCCAGGTTTATTTTATCCATTGTTGCTTCATTCTTTGTTTATCTTTTTACAACAATGTGTGCACTTGATTGGTATTTGGTTGGAGTATCACTTTGTTTTTCAGGACATGTGTTTTTGCATACAAGTTTGGGGGTATGATATGCCCACATCTGCTCATTCAGGTATTTCTGTACTTTTGATCTTATTCTTTAGTTCTATACATACATTGGGGACAATGTATGATTCAAGTTTGGGGGTATGGAAAAACAAAACACGGTCCATTTTTGTTGTTATGTCATTCTTAAGCATATGGTTGAGCTTTGATTTTGGTTTAAATTTCATTGATAGGCTTAAAGTTATGAACACATGATCATATGACTTAGGGATTTTAAGTCTTGTTACTTACTTTTGGCAACATGAGATGCTTCTTGTTTCAATTTAAACCTATCTTGAGCACACTAGCACATGTCTGTGAGGTATGAATTTTGAGACCAATTATGTTTATTTTCAATGTCTTGAATTCTGTTGGATGACATATTGGATAAATAACTTTGGCATGATATATATGTATAAAATAAAAGAAAAAAATAAAAAATAAAAATAAAAATTCAAGTTTGAATTTTTCACTGAGTAACCGGACCTCTTGCCTCATTAAACAGTGAGTGTTCACGTCAAAAAGTGAAATTTTTTTGGGTTGATTAATAAAATGGCTAGCTTAGCTTCGTAGCCTTTTTGACTCGAGTTAGTAAGTCCTTAGGGGTGTCTTTACACCTAGTGCCCTAAAGCCATTTGGTTTGGGAGACATTGGCCTAACACTCGATACATGGGTCAACTAGAAAGCTTAAGGGAGCTAAGCATTGCAAAGCCTACAACAAGAAAAAAGACAAAAGAAAAAAAAAATGTATGCCTTGGTTGTTTCATTTGATATGAAGTCCAATAAATTCTGAGATGTTGATTCATTCATACTGGAATTATTTTGAAGCCTCATGATTATGTGTTAGTTCACTTTGCACTAATTGAAATTTATGTATCTCAATCTGCCATTTGTAAGTGATTTGACTTGTAAATTCCTTGGAATTTTGAAGATGAAGTTTATAATTTTAAGCTTGTTAATGAATAAGAACCATTATTTTTGTGATGCTTTATCCTTTTGAATGACATAATGATGACAATGTTTGTGGGTATCATTCCTGGAAAACCCTCACGAGACTTCACTCGTCCTCTAGGGAATGCCTAGGGGTTTAAAAGGCTTGTTGCATATGCTAAATGCAATCGTACATCCCACGAAAGATGGACTTATCTTTTTGTTTTTTAGTTTATTTTCTGTTTTGTATTGCTAAGGGACTAGCAATATGTAAGTTTGGGGGTGTGATAAGCGTCGAATGTTGCACATTCAAGCCCCTTAATTTACATATGTTAATTCTTTAGCATTGTTATTTGTTTGATTTTGTTTTGTTTTTGTGTTTTCAGGTTATAAATCAAGATGCAATTAATTCCATTGATTTTGGGCTTAAAAGCACACTTTGAGAAGACCTAGAAGATATGGTTAAACTTAACCAATCATGGTTAAGTTTAAATCAAATAAAGAAAATGATTAATTCGGAATTTCTCAAATTGGAGTCAAAATCGGATTGGATTCAATTTTGGATTCGGCATACGTCTCGATATTTTGGCCATAACTTTCAGCTCAAATATCCGATTAAGGTGATTCAAGCGGCACTGGAAAGCTAACTCAAATTTCTACAAATCATTGTGAAATAGCATTTTCCTAATTCGGAGCGCCGCATTGCCAAATCGCCCCGCAAGATAGGAATGCAATTCTGGGCGAATCCTATTCCGATTTGGACTTAGGTTTTCTTTATCCTAATTGGACTTGGACTTAAATCTCCGAAATTTCTAGGTTTCCTTGGGCTTCTAGGACTGGCTTGCTCCCTATAAATAGACCCTTAACCTTCAAGAGAACGTGTGCTTAGTTTTAGATACAAAAATCTTCTTGGAGGCTTGACAAGTTGAAGATGAGATAATCCATGGCAGGAGGCCATCCTAGCACCCCGATGAGCGGCTAATTCTGTAATAGGGTATTGATGTAGCCCTTTCCAAGCACAATGGTTTGATTGTATTTAATTTCTAGATTTTCAATTTATGCATGTTGATTGTATAATTATGAGGATTGCTACAATTGATTTATGTTCTTAATTATTAAATGCAATTGCTCTTAAATTCCAAAATCAATATTTGTGAAATTCTTCTCTTGTCTTAGAAAGTATTTTACTTTTATTAATCTCAAATCATTCTTGTTTTCTGTGATTATGAGGATGATGGTTATACAATGGGTTTAATTGACATATGATCAATAGGATTTGATAGGCCATGCCTAGGGAAGACGGATTGTACTACACCTTAGTTTAGTGTAATTTAGGTAGACAGTCAGTGCCAACCGAAGATGGGTTACACTTATTCATTGATTGTATGTATCCTGTTATAGAATTTGATAATTTATACCTAGGGAAGACGGGTCGTACCGCGTCTTAGTGGTTAGGTGGACGATCCGTGCCAACCGAAGATAGATTATGCTTATTCTTTAATAAGGTAGTTTCTTGTTTATTTATAACATGCATATAATGAATTTATGGGATTAATTACAATTAACCATTGTTGTGCGGATAGAGGTGAAGTCAATACCCTACTCTCTCTCTCTTATTTTAAATCTCTTTTATTTTCATGCAATTTAGTTTTTAAGCAAATCAAATCAAAACCCCTTTTAATTAAGTTAACTTTGATCTTTTAATTTTGATAATTAAACCCTTGCAGTCCTTGAGGTTCCACACCCTCTCTATAGCCGTATCCTACAAAGATTCGTCCTATTGCGAGTGGTTATTTTTATAATTGATATTTTTGGTCACAAAAATACCACATCAGTTACCCAACTAAAAAGGAAATGGTTTTGTTTAACCCTCAATAAAAGGAAATCGGATTTTCTCCCGTTCAAATGAATGGGAGAAGAGCCGGTTTCTTTAAAAAAAAAATTAACAAAGTTGTCTTTAAAAAAAAAAAAGTAAAATGATTGTTTTGTCTCTATTTTGTAAGGAACCGACGAACTAGGGAGGATTCGGTTTCAAAAAAAAACAAAAGGGCACCGAACACAAATCGGTAGAGAGCCGCACAATGAATTTTTTTTTTTTTTTTATCAAGGTTTTCTCCTTTTGCCTTTTGGGGAGCCGACTGGGAGACTGAGATTTTTTTTGATAGATAGTTTACTGATTTAGTTTTATTTTCTTTTATGTTATTTGTTAAGTTTAATGTTTAGCATTTGATTTGATTATGGAATTTATTTTCGAGATTATGAGTGCATGGTTAATCCTCTAGTTAGGGTTAGGGGTGAAACCTAGTATTTTTGTTGTGTTTTTAGACTATTTTATTTGTTATTTATAGATTAATAATTTTAATTTGAAAGTAAGTTTATGTTGACAAGATCAGTGTTTTGATTCATTATGATTTTTGTTTATATCAAATGCTTACTTTGTTTGATTTGTTATGGTTCGAAAATATATGAATACTTAATTTACTTTGTAACATGTTATTGAAATCAAATTCTTAACCAACCCTTGTTCAATTTACTTTATTTATTTTTTTTTTAGTGCTTTATTGTTTTATCTTCCTATTAGAAAAATTGATTTTCTATTAAGTTGACTAAAAAAATATGTCTCATGAATATGTTTTTCATATTGTTCTAAAATGAATATCTTATTATGTTAATGTGACATTGTGAATTACCATTAGATTAAATAATAATAAAATCATGATGAATTGACAATTCATATCAAATTATCTCATCCCCGAAAAATTTTAAATTTCTTCTAAATTAAATGTTTTTTTATGGAATAAACCTTCCAAAATTATTTTTTTACTCTACCAAAAAGTCAATTCCTATAGAATAAATTTTTTTGCTTCTAAAATTCTAGTCTCACCGCTGACAAATCATCTTTCAGCAATGTTTTGCTATGCTCTTTGTGATATAAAATTTGCTTAACATCTAAAAAATTTAATAACGTACATCTGTTTCTTACATGTTAAGAAACACGTGTCATTTTTTTAGATGATTTTGTATGAATTAACCACGAAGAGCGAATGAAATTTGCAGGCAAGTATTGTGAAATTTAAAATTAGTACACACAAGAAGCGAATATGATATTAATACCACACATTCAAAATATTGGGTACAGGCACAGCATAGGAATCATTCCATTTATGCTTTTGTCAAAATAAAAACCACCATCACAAAAATCTCAGTCGTTGTTGGGGTCATCGTAGGCTTCAAAGTATTCAATGTCGATGTGGCCGTCGTCGTAGTCGTCGTCGTAGTTGTGATCGTAGTCGTGGCAGTCTTCGTCGTAGTAGTTAATGTAGCTGAAGTCGAAGAATTTGCTGCCACCTGAGAATTCATAATACACTCATAACTATCACACAAATGAGTAGCTATATATATATATATAAGACAAATGATCTATGTCCGAAAACCCACCAGATACGTTAGCATGTTCTATGTCCGAAAACCCACCAGATACGTTAACAAAAGAACAACAATCATTAAATTCGTAGTCATCAATGGAATCATGGGGAAGACGCAAGCCTTTAATCTGTTCAGAACATCTTCTTCCCAAATCCCCAGCCAGAATGAGATTGAAACATCGGCGTAGGTCAAGCGATTCAAGGCGAGGACAACCATCAAGGATGGCCTGCAAGCCGTCATTAGTGAGCAAATTTCCAAAAAGCTGGAGGCGGAGCAATTCACTCATGTTCTCTGCTATAGTAAGTGCCTCCCCATCATAATCTCCATTCCTCTGCACCCGGCTGTTGAATTTGAGTGATTTCAGAAGAGGGCAACAGCGACCCACAGCTTTGAGAGCTTCTTTTGAAAAGGGACAGTATGAAATGGCAAGTTCCTCTAGTAATTCAAGTTTTGCAGCCGCTTGACTCAATCCCTCGTCTGAGATGTCATTGCAATGCACAAGCCGAAGGCGTTTGAGCTGACTTGAACTGTTAAAATACCACGAAATTTAGTTTATCCGGACCTCTATCAAACACATTGTACAACAAAGAGGCCCTCACGATTAAAAATTAATTTCAGGCGCATAATTCACATTAAATAAATAAAATAAAAAGAAAATACCTGTCGGCGATGTGCCTGAGGAGCTCGTCGGTGCCGATGTACTCGATGTTGATATCGACCAACTGGCCGCAGCTGCGATCGACAGCGTGGCGGCACATCTTCTGGAAGTTGGGGAACTCCAAGTGGTTGCCGGAGTTGCGCATGTCAATGGCGCGCCACATCGACGGGTCCTTGCAGAGGTTGTGCCACGGGGAGCACACCATCTGCGCGCTCTTCAGGATCTCAATGGTGCCTAGTCTCAGCAGGATCGACACCGTCACGTTCCGGGGCAGCACCAGCCAGTTGCGGAACTCGTCTGCGGGGTCAGGAGCAGAGTCCATCGCGAAACTTTCTGGGAAAGGCTAGGATTTTGGACGACTTGCTTAGAATCCCCTTCCAATCAACATTCAAAAGGATTGTTATTCAGCTATGAGTCTATGACCAAAAATCAAAGCCCCTCATTCTTTCTTGCTAATCTTTTATCTCATAACAGTAACAAAACTTGAGGAAACCCTCCTCACTAATTTTACTCATAATAGATTAAATAAGCATATTATCTTTATCAAAGTAAGCATTATCATATCTTATTATATTCTACATTTAATTGTAAAATATTGTTTTATTATTAAATGATATTCTAATGAAAGTAATTAATTGTCTCTTTTTTTATGGAAAAGAAAAGAATAAGGGGAGGGTGGGTGGGGGTAAAGAGGCAGCATCGTGAAAAGAAGACTTAATAATTAAAGCAAAAGAAAAAGAAAAAGAAGAATAGGCTTTGGTTTAGAGGAAATCCTGCCGTTGATTTGAAAAAGAACAACGAAGAAGAAGGCAAATGTCTCCTAAATATGCCAGCTAAGCGACGGCATAAGACAAAATAAAAGAAAGCAAAGCTCAAGGGAAGCATCGAAGAGAAAAGAAGAGGTGTAAACTAGATAGGTCAGGTAAAAGAGAACGTTACCCAACAAATGGCTTGTTTGGAATTGTGTTTGAGGAGTTTAAAAATACTTTTAACAATCAAAAAACTCGTTTAAAGAAAAAAGTCTTCGTTTGGTAAAAAAAATTAAAAACGTTTTTAACAGTCTAAAAAGTCTAAAAATTGTCAAAAAATACTTTTGGTAAAAGCTTAAAAATAAAACTTTTGCCCAAAAGCTCTTTTTGACTTAAAAGTTCTATTTTTTCAAACGCAATCTCAAACAGGCTCTAAGAAGGAAATGGTTTTGTTTAACTCAATCGAATTCTTTCCGGTTCAAATAAATGGGAGAAGAGTTTTTTTTTTTTTTTTTATGACAAAATTAAGTAACAGAAAGTGAAATAATAGTTTTGTCCTTATTTTTAAAGGAACGGAGAGGATTTGGTTCCATAAAAAGAGGGTGCCGGAATACAAATCAATAGAGAGCAACACGATGAATTTTTTTTTTTTTTTTTTTAAATCAGGCTTTATCCTTTGGGTAGTCGACTGAAAGATTGTAAGGTTTTTTTTTTTCAGAGATAGTTTACTAGTGTAGTTTTAGTTTTAGTTTCTTTTATGTTATTTGTTAAAACATTTTGATTATGAATTTATTTTCATGATTATGAGTGGATAATCCTCTAGCTTTTTTTTTGAGAAATAATCCTCTAGCTAGTATGGGTGAAAAGATGGTTATAATTGGTGGTTATTGGCATTTTACTAATTGCTAATTTGCTAGGCGGTTAGCAATTATAACCGCTTTTTAAAAGAAGAAATTAAAAACAAAAAACAAAAAACAAAATGAAAACGACTTTGTTTTTATGGTAATTTGATAATACCTTGCAAAATATGACATAGTTTTATATATATATCGTTTAACGGTAATAACCGCCTGCCTTTTCATCCTTACTAGTTAGGGTGAAACCTAGTATTTTTACTATGTATTTTTAGACTATTTTATTTGTTATTTATAGATTAATTAATGAATTTTTGGGATAATTTAATTTGGAAGTATTTTATGTTGACAAGAGTGTTTTGATTCATTATGATTTTTGTTTATATCAAATGCTTACTTTGTTTGATTTGTTATGGTTGGAAATTATATGAATATTTAATTTATTTTGTAACATGTTATTGAAATCAAATTCTCAACCAACCCTTGTTCAATTTACTTTATTATTTTTTTTATTAGTGCTTTATTGTTTTATCTTCCAATTAAAATAAATTGATTTTCTACCTAGTTGAATAAAAGAATAATAAAATATGTCTCATGAATATGTGTTTGATGCATGTTGCTTCGTTTTCATATTGTTTTAATTATTTTATGTTTGCAAAAAAAAAAAAAAAGTACTTTTTGTGTTTTCTTTTTAGTACCTTTTTTTTTTTTGTGTGTTTTTAGTTCAAAAAATAATAATAAAAAAATATTTTTGTGCTAATATTTTATCTCAAAAGAGTAACAAAACTTGAGGAAACCCTCGTCACCATGATTTTCTTTATTAAAGTAAACATTATCCTATCTTATTATGTTCTAGTTCTTGCATTCTATATTTAATTGTGAAACATTGTTTAATTATTAAATGTAGAGCTTAAAATGATATTATAATGAAAGCAATTGCCTTTTTGTTGGAATAGAAAGCAATAAGAAAAAGGGTAAAGAGGCAACAATGTGAAAAAAATTACTTTTTTTTTTTTTTTAAGTGAAAAAATGGTCAAAATGCAACAATTGCTTGTCCTTTTTTTTTTTTTTTTTTTTTTTTTTTAAGTTAGACCAATTGTGGCTATTCTATTTAGGTGTGATCATAGTAACACCTATTTGCTGAGTCGCACATGAAAGGCCTAAAAGGTGGAAACCGTAAACGTTCTTTCAAATCCGACTGAACTATAGCTTGACTCAAGGTGATTTAAGGTGATTTACAAGGTGCTTTGCACTAATCAAGGTAATTTATACTAATAAAGCATGAAGATTTTTATTACGAAATTTGAATCCATGCCTAGTTCAAACCAAGTTGCATCATGCCGATAAACCAAAACTCAAGTGTGAAAGAAAATGATAATTTGAAGACTCCTTTTTAAAGAATGTTACTCCCAAACAACTTATAATAGAAAATATGAAAGTGGTTTTTAGGTCCAGGCAAATGTAGTCAATTGACTTGAAAAGAGCGGTAAATTATTTTTTTCTTGACAAGGAAGCAATGTTTTCTTTGAATGAAATGTAAAATCTTAAAGATTTTATATAATTTATTCACGTGAAATTTGGAAACAAATTCAACTTGTCTCATTTATTAAACGTGAGTAATGCTATATATTACAACACTATTTTATCATTATCTTACTATGTTGAAATGACATTGTGTGGATTAGATCAAAAATTATTAATAAAAAAGAAAAAAAAAAATTCATGATGAATTGACAATTCATGTCAATGTATCTCAGACCTCAAAAATTTAAATTTTTTTTTTTAACTAAATGTTTTATATATATATGGGATAATCCTTCCAAAATGAATTTTTTTACTCTACCAAAAAGTCATTCTTTTAAAATAAATTTTCTAATTCTAAAATTCTAGTTACGCCCCTGACATAGCATATTTCAGCGTTGTTTTACCATGCTCTTTGTTCTATGAATCTATGAAATTTGCTTAACATCTAAATTGGTCGCATGGTGCGAAATAATAAAGCTAATAAACTAATAATCATTGTTCTTATTTCTTTAGTTTCTTTAGACTATACCGTCATGTTTCAAGCTCTTAACCTCTGCAACTTTAGCTGTAGCTTATATAGGCAATTCCATGGAGGATCACCGTTGCTTAGTTTTGGAAATATGTAAAGACTTGCACAATATATGACCAGATCAGATAATCAGCTTGGGGAATATATATATATATATATATATATATATATAACAAATAAGGTATAAATAAGACATAATTTGAAACCAATCATTTCTTCACTTCCAAAAGGCCGGCCATTAAATAGAACTATACAATAAAGAAAGACTTACATGAAATGCAATGCTACCTTTTAGCGGACAAGTATCATCAAAATTTAAAATAGAAGTCAATATAATACTAATATTAAACATTCAAAATATTGGAAAAGAAGAGTTGGGTACAACATCAGAATCATTCCATTTATGCTGCTCAAAGTAAAAACCCCAATCCTAGAATCTTCGTCGTTGTTGGTAAGGATGTAGGCAGAGTTTAGCATGGGCAGGGGCTGAAGGTCCATAAATTGTGTTGCTAGAGGCCGATATGCAAAAAAATAAAAGTAATTCCTTATAAATTTTTTGTTACCTTCAATTTTTATTTTATTTTTCCTTTTTTCCTTATGAGTTGGGGGTGGCCGGTATACCTCCATCATTGGTTGTCGGGGTGATCGTAGGGTTCAAGGTATTCAATGTCGACGTGGCCGTATTCTTCGTAGTCGTAGTCGTCGTCGGAGACAACGCTGCCACCTGAGAATTCATGATACACTCATAAGTATCAGACAAATGATTAGTAAAAACAAAAACTATATATATATATATATATATATATATATATAAAAGACAAATGATCTATGTCCGAAAACCCACCAGATACGTCAACAACAGAACAATAATCATTAAATTCATAGTCATCAGTGGAATCATGGGGAAGACGCAAGTGTTTAATCTGTTGAGCACATCTTCTTCCCAAATCCCCTGCCAGAGTGAGATTCAAACATCGGCGTAGGTCAAGCGATTCAAGGTGAGGACAACCATCAAGGATGGCCTGCAAACCCTCATTAGTCACCTTATTTCCGAAAAGCTGGAGGCGGCGCAATTCACTCATGTTCTCTGCAATAGCAACTGCCTCCCCATCATAATCTCCATTCCTCATGTGCCACCGGATGTTGAAATTTAGTGATTTCAAAAGAGGGCAACAACGGCCCACAGCTTCCAGAGCTTCTTTTGACAATGAACAGTACGAAATGGCAAGCTCCTCTAGTAATGGAAGTTTTGCAGCCACTTCACTCAATCCCTTATCTGAAATACTAAAGCATCTTACAAGTCCCAGGCGTTTGAGCTGACTTGAACTGTTAAAGTACCAAGAAAGGAAATGACAAAAATAAAACCAGCAGTTATCAACAGACAGGCAAACACCAATATGAGGAAGAATATTTCTACATCACCCAATTCATCATTGAGAGATTGAATCCACAACTGTAAATTTATTGTAGCAGAAATTCTGTGTTTTTTAATTTAATCCACTTGCCTCGGTAACATAAACTTTTAGATCGATTTGTTTAGACCGTTAGATGAAACAGATTGCTTAAATTTTAAAATATGAAAATCTCATATTTTAGAAAACCTGAAGAGATCCAAATCCATAATGTAATTATAATCATTAACAAAATCCAAGAGAGCACAATAATATTGTTTTCACGAAATTATTTGTTGAAATTGATTTAGTTTGCTTGAATTTCTTTGATTATTCTAAAGTAAATAGTTGTATTTACAGTGTTTCTTGGCCATTGTCCAACAACTTATTCCAGCCACCGTTGGCTGTCTCCCAAGTAACTACTCGGTCCTTAACTATCGGTAAATAGCCGACTTCTACCGCTGCCACCTACCTCTTAGTTGTCCCCTCCTTTCACTCGCAATTCATTGAGAAAAAAAAAAATTGTTTTTCTTTTTATCTTGAGTTTGAAGTAGATGTTAGAGTATATGTTTTTCATATTAGGCTAATATTAAAATATTGTTCATTTAAGTTTGATTGTAATCAAATTTTCCCATACTTGTATTCTCTCATATAGCATAATTTTCTTATAGATTGAGATCTTTGTATTGTATATATGAATCAAGTTAAGAAAAGAAAGATGCACAATGATGAATATAGGTGTCTAACACTAAACCACCTCAGAATTTATTGTGTCTTTTCTTTCTCATTGCTTCCACTATAATTCTCTTTTTCTTAAAAAAAAAAAAAAAAATCTACAAAATCAATTAACACCTTGTTGAATTCAATATGAAAATTTCAATAATTAGAAAGTCTAGTTAGAATTTAGATTATGTTTTGCCAAAAAAAATAATAATAAAAAGGGAAAATTACAGTTTACCCCCTAAAGTTGACAACATTTTTCAATTCGAACACCAAAGTTTTAATTTTTGCAATCCACCCCTACAAAGTTCCAATTTTTTTTCAATTCGACTAATGTTATCCCAAAATTTTCATATTGTCCCTAATTTTTATTTATTTTTTTATTTTTTATGAAAAAAATAAAAAAAATTGGGGGGTGCAAAAATGGCCAGATGGCCAAAGGAGCCACCCTGAATTTTTTTAAAATTTTTTATAAAAAATAAAAAATAAATAAAAATTATGGGCAATATGGAAAGTTTTGGATATAATTGGTCAAATTACAAAAATTTGAAACTTTGGGGGATGGATTGCAAAAATTGAAACTTTGATGTTCGAATTGAAAAACGCTGTCAACTTTAGGGGGTAAACTGTAATTTTCCCTAATAAAAATTTAAAAGTATAAATAAACATGGAAACCTTTTCTTTTTCTTTTTTCCTTTTTTTTTTTTTTTTTTTTTTGTTCTAGAAGCTTAAGAAAAAAAAAAGGTTCGGTTTGTTAAAATTTGTTTTTTTTTTATCTTTTTTTTTTTTCACAAAACAAAAATAATAATAAACAATCCAAATACAAAACAATCTTATAAATATCAAAGAAGATAACTTATATAGGGACTTGACATAAATCAGCTTTTTTGTGTACTCCAATGAAAGATAGACACGTTAGCATAAAACAATAAAAGTGAGTTAGATGAAAACACCGGATCTTTTTCTTCTCTTCAATAGTTCACCAAAATCCCAATTTCCTTCTGCCACTGCTTTAGCACCTGTAAAACCGACAACATATCAAATATGACAACGAAACAATATTTCATTTATGAGAAATGTTCTTTTGTATTCTCCCATCATTTTCTACCCTCATATTTTGAAAATCAATTTTTAAATTTGTAGGATTCACACAAGTGAAAGTGTGAATCCTATAAATTTAATGGTTGAGGTGTGAGTCCTACAAATCTAATGGTTGATTTTTAAAATGAAAAAATGATGGAATTTGTAAGATTCACACCGTGGGTCTAGCCGCGGTAAATGCCTCAAATCCCACCGGCCATGATCCACCTCAAAACTCGTTTCTAATGCCTCAAAACCCATTTTTAATGCCCCAAAACCCGTTTCTAATGCTTCAAAACTCGTTTTTGGATTCAAAACTAAAACTTAGAGGTAAAAGGTTAACTCTGTAGGAATTCTATCATCCTGAAATCACATTGGTCCAAGTTATTTCCATGCACTTTTTATGTTTTTGCTTTTGTGTTGGTTATTGATTGGGAGCTGTAAACGAGGTGTTATCAGGATAGTCCTGATAAAAGGTTTTCTCAATCTTCATTTGTAAGAAAAGATTTTTCTTTTCTTTTCTTTTTTTTGTGAGTTATAAGAAGAGAGTTACAACTAACATTCAAAACGATGGTCATTCAGCTATGATAAAAAATCAAAGCCCCTCATTCTTTCTTGCTAATCTTTTATCTCATAACAGTAACAAACCTTGAGGAAACCCTCCTCACCAATTTTACTGATAATATCTTAAATGTGTTTATTTTATTTACTAAAGTAGCATTATTATATCTTATTATATTTTATATTTAATTGTGAAATATAATTTAATCAGTAAATGTTGAGCATAAATGATATTTCTAATGAAAGTAATTGCCTTATTTTCGGAAAAGAAAGGAATAAAAAAAAAAGGGGTAAAGAGGCAGCATATAGTGGAAAGAAGACTTAAAGCAAAAGAAAAAAGAAAAAGAAAAAGAAGAGGGCTTTGTTGTAGACGACATCCAGCCGTTGATTTGAGAAAAAACAACGAAGATGAAGGGCAAATGTCTGCTAAATATGCCTGCTATAAAAGTGACGGGATTAGACAAAATAATGAAAGCAAAGCTCAAAGAGAAGCAGCAAAGAGAAAAGAAGAGTGTAAACGAGATAGGTCAAGTAAAAGAGAACGTTACCCAACTAACTGACTAAGAAGGAAATGGTTAACTAAGAAGCATATATATATATATATATATATATATATATATATATATATATGCTTTAATTAAGGCCCCCTACTTAATTATTTAGAAAAAAAAAAAAAACATTAATATTATTTAATTCTCCAACATTCCAAAATAAATAAGGCTTAAAAAATTAATAACAATAAATTAAAAAAAAATCAAATAATAATAATAAAGACATTATTAAATAAAATCCAATCTTAATCGTTTTATTCTTAAAAATTGTGGGTTGATATTTTTTTGGCCTTGTTTTGTGAGAATAGCAATACATTTTGCATCCCAACAAGCAAAAAGAATCATTTTTAAATAAAAGTATAATATTAATATTAAAATAAATATTATTTAATTAATATTTAAATACAACAAAAATCCCTCACTTCAGTTTTTCACCTTCTGCCTCAAAATACTCCCTACCTAGTTCGGGAGAATAAAATAATAAGAATTAAAAAAAGCAAAAAGATAAAAAGAAAAAAAAAAAAAAAAAAAAAAAAAAAAAAAAAAGATAAAAAAAAGGGCAAAACTTTTACTTTTGCTATTACGTGGACTTAAAGCAAAAAAGAGACAAGTATTATTAAATAAAGCAAAAAGAGGAAGGAAAAAAATAGATTTAAAGACTCCTTTTCAGTATTTACCTCCCAAACAACTTTTATAGAATTATATAATAAAGAAACAATTCTTGAAATGCAATGCTACTTTTGAGTGGAGGGTATTTGCAACGAAATGGATACTAACAGCCTATTGTGGTAGGAATTTAAAATTCATGTATTTAATTGTGCATATAAAATCAATACGATACTAATATTAAACATTCAAAATATTGGGAGAGAGGAGTCATTTCATTCAAGCTAGTCAAGATAAAAATCTCCATAGTTAACATTTTGATTTCTGTCATAGTAGTCATCGTAGTCATAGTCGGAGTCATAGAGGTCGGAGAAATTGCTGCCATCTGAGAATTCATAATAGTCAGAATGAGACAAATGATCTATGTCCGACGACCCAGATGGGTAGTCATCATCAAAAGAACCATAACCATCAAGTTCAGCACCAAATTCATAGTCATCAGTGGAATCATGGGGAAGACGCAAGTTTTTAATCTGTTGAGCACATCTTCTTTCCAAATTCCCTGTCAGTTTGACACTGAAACATTGCCGTAGGTCAAGTGATTCAAGGTGAGGACAACCGTCAAGGATGGCCTGCAAGCCGTCATTAGTCAGGTTATTTCCGAAAAGCTGGAGGTGGCGCAATCTGGGCATGTTCTCTGCAATAGCAAGTGCCTCCTCATCACACTCTATGCGAGGAAGTCCAAAATCCTGGTTGTTGAATTTGAGTGACTTCAGAAGAGGGCAACTGCGGCCCACAGCTTTCAGAGCTTCTTTTGAAAATGGACAGTATGAAATGGCAAGCTCCTCTAGTAATGGAAGTTTTGCAGCCACTTCACTCAACCCCTCATCCGAAATGTCATAATAGCAATGTACAAGCCGAAGGCGTTTGAGCTGACTTGAACTGTTAAAATACCATGAAAGGAAATAACTAAAATGAACCAGCAGTTACCCAGAGACAGGCAAACACAAATAAGTGGAAGAATTATGCGTCTGCAAATTCATTATTGGAATAAAAGAGACTGAATCCATAATCAACCACATAGATTGTGAACTGTATAGGGGATATCTTTCTACATTGCAGCCCCCCAGTGGGGCCTATAATTCAACAAGGAGGGCTGCAAAGTGCTGATGTGCCGTCTATTTTGTATTCTATGCAGAAAGATTATTCAAAGAAAAGAAACCCATGTCTAGTTGGGAACATTTTCCCGGCCAAATCATCCACAATTTATTAATTCCCATGCCCAAAACTTCCTACATACATTTGAAGCCATAAATCCAAGCGTCTTAGCATTAAGTGCTGCAAATGGATGTCTGCGGAGCTTACATTCAAGGAGCAGTTAATTATAGATCCCTTCATGCCTTTCATTTTTTGAATAAATAAAGCCATAACAGTACAGAAGTATATATAAGATGAAAAACCCATTTAACCAATTTTTCATCAACAAATAAGAGTATGCCTCAAGATTAACACCTTACACTATGAAAGCTAAGCACCTCTGACCAGGTACAACTTGAGGATAAAGCACATCAATCCAAATGCTTCAACAAAGTGATTTTGATAGTCTAAAGTTGGAATAGATAATACGAAAGATGATATCCAATGATTTTTTTTTTCTAAGAAGAGGAAAAAGAATGTGTTGAAGCTTTTTTTAATGAGTTGTCATACTGTGTGTGACAGCTTTTCCTTTTATAAATTTTGGATGCTGGTAGTAAGAACAGAGGCAAGGGCAGCAAGACAAGCACACAAAACCACAGTTAGACAATGCAAGAAACCCATGTTGTTGATGTCGGTATGACTATCATAAATTTCTGGATGCTGGTAATAGAATGCAGAGTTGAGTGAAGCAAGACTATCACAAACACATGGTTAGATAATATAAGAAACCCATGTTGTTGATTGACGAGAGAAATACAAATTGATTAAGTTAGGAGGGAGAATAGTTTAGAACCTACATGGGCTCAATGCGACAGGCTTGCAAGCCCCTCTAAAATTGTGGTTCAACTCAAGCCCGAGCCAAGCTCAAACAGTAGGCAATAACATTCAAAGTCCAGAACGCCAACAACTTCTGATAGCCATGCTAAAACCAGAAACCAGGAATTAAAATTCTACAACCCTCCCAGAAATTTCAAACACCCTCAAAATGTCGAAACATTCCAAAAATCAAAAATTAATTAGCACAGGATGCAGCAAATGATAAACACAAATACCTCAAATTTACCAACAAACCCTAAACCTCTAAGTCAATAAACTAGAATTACACGAAGTAATTACAAAAATCCAAACGACCACAATACTCATAGCATATCAATCAAAAAGGCCCTCAATATTAAAATTTAAACATAAACATATCAATCAAAACCTTTATTTCTCGCGCATAATTCAAAAAAAAAAAAAAAAAAATACCCATCAGCGATGTGCCTGAGGAGCTCGTCGGTGCCGAAGTACTCGAGGTTTATATCGACCAACTGGCCGCAGCTGCGATCGACGGCGTCGCGGCAAATCGTATTGAGTTCGTCATCATTCCAGTGGTTGTTGTTGCCCATGTCGATGGCGCGCCACATCGACGGGTCCTTGCAGAGGTTGCGCCACGGCGAGCACACCATCTGCGCGCTCCTCAGGATCTCGACGGCGCCCAGTCTCAGCAGGATCGACGCCGTCACGTCCCGGGGCAGCTCCAGCCAGTTGGGGAACTCGTCAGAGAGGTCAGGAATAGGGTCCATCGCGAGATTTTCTCGGAAAGGCAGGGACTTTCCGGGAAAATCAAGTCTTGGGGTTTGGGGGCGTGTTTGTGTCGTGTGGGGGGTTTTTATTTAACCACGTCAACGTGCTTATCAATAATAATTAATAGAGTAAAGTCCACATACCCCCCTCAAACTACCATCCAATTGACAATGTCCCTCCCAAACTTTCAATTGTGACAATGTCCCCCCCAAACTACCAAAACATTGTTAATGTCCCCCCCAAGACTAGCCATAAGACAAAAATGCCCCTATAAATTTCTCAATAAGACAAAAATACCCCTATAAAGTCAAAAAAAAATTGATTTTTTAAAAACGAAAAATTTTAATTGAAAGATAATATTTTAAAAAAAAACAATTTTTTTTAAACAAAATTTTTTAATTTTTTTTTAAACGGAAATTTTTATTCTTAAAAAAAACTATTTTTTTATTTAGTTTTAAAAAACAAAAAATTTCATTTTATTAAACGAAAATTTTATTTTTTTAAACGTAAATTTTTATTTAAATAAAATTATAAAACAAAAATTTTTTAAAAAAAAAAACGAAAATTTTCAATTTTTATATAAAAAAAAAAATCGAAATTTTTTTAATTTTTTTCTTATAAAATTGATTTTTTTTAAAAAAAAAAAAAAAAAATTGGCCATCGTTTGGATTTTTTTTTCTTTTCTTTTTTGTTAGTTTTAGGTTTTTTCTAGAAGTTTTAGTTTTTTCTTTTCTTTTCTTTTTTTAATTTTACTAAGGGTAATTTCGTCATTGGGGGGAACATTGACAATTTTTTGTAGTTTGGGGGGGGACATTGTCACAATTGAAAGTTTGGGGGGGACATTGTCAATTGAGTGGTAGTTTGAGGGGGTTAAGTGAACTTTCCCCTAATTAATAATTTCTTGATTTACATTCTCGTAGAAAGTTTGGAAATAATTTAGAGGAATGTTAGGTTTTACAAGCAAATTTTATAAAAAAAAGTTTACATGTGATACAATAATTATTAACCAAAGAGGGTGATAGAAACCTAAACTAGCCGTCAAAGCTAAAAAAAGAGCAGTATAGAGAGAGCATAGCAAAGTGGAGAGGGAATTATAACTCCCTCTTCTTCGCCCCTTCTTCCTTCCTTTTCTTACCTCAACTATAAATCGACTAGGGCACGTGTGTCAATAGTTATTGGGGTGCATTATAACGATGCGTGGCCTTTTATAGATATCGTCTTACGTATAATAATAGCATGAGTGATTATTGTGTATGTTATAGATAATATTTGAATTGTGAATATTTTAAATTATATTTTTGGCATTGTACAGAGCATTTTGTCTCATTTAATTGTTATATTAATAAAGGGATAATTCGTTCAAAAAAATTAAAAAATAACCTCATCAGGATTTGGTGTAAACTAAGTGTTTTTCAGCCTCCAATCATATTAGACCACGTAAGCTTAAAACGCTAACATGGTTTAAGTCGAAAACACCGAATCACGAACTTTCTCTCAAGACAACTGACGTCTGAAACTGAATCTGTCGTAAGCTTAAAAATATTATGCAAGGAGAACACCGTCTCGGTTCCTCCGCCCCGAGCAGCGCCATTGCTCACCACCGAAGCCCCACTCAAGAGATGCATCAGAATAATATGTTTAAAAACCATATGAAATTGCCAATTTAAGTTTAAAACTCAAAAGGGTTGAAAGAATCTCTTGCACACAAAACAAAATGGTTTTTTCCTCTCTCTTTAGGAAACAAACACCCTTTAAATCAAAATCTGAGACCTCAAAAAAAGGTTTCAAACCCAGATGCAAAAAACATTGGAAAAAGACAGAGGTGAACAAGAAGGAGATCAGTCAAAAAATGCGTTCCCAAGGATGTTTCTTGCTCTGACCTTCTCGACGAGAAAAACCAAGATGATTAGTGCGATTTAACCCAACGACTAAGGGCGTTGAACTGAGATTACTCAGATACGACTGATTTCGATTACAAACGGTCTCCGGTGAAGTTGAGAGAGAGAGAGAGAGAGAGGGAGAGATATTGACAAAATCACGATTGGGGGCTTTATACAAGGGAGGAGGCAGTGCGGTGGCTTCGAGTGATTCTGGTTGCGGCAATCAGCGGACAGCGTAGCTGGTGTTGGTGGATCCGGTGGTTCTGAAGAGGAAGAGAAACACCCCTTTCGTCAATGACAAAGGATGGGTTGTTGTTGTTGATCGGGTGTTTTGGTGTGTATTCTATCTTGTATATCAAGCTGACGTGTTTAATTATTATTGGAGGCTGTAAATGTTAGGGTTTACACCAGAACTGGACATAAGGGGCTCTCAAAAAAAATAAAAAAAAGCTCTTTCAGTTTGTTGTTGGCTATTTTATTTTGTATCATAAATAGTATTTGGTTTATGGCTAAATATGAAAATACAACTTTATGTTTTTCTCTTTTAATTTTATTTTATATTATAGATGGTATTTCCTTTATAGCTAAATACAGAAACGGTACCTCATTAAAACATGCCTTGTGTTAATTATATGCCTCATTAAAAAAATTTAATAATTATAACTTATAATCAATTCATGGGATTTGGGGTCAATTTATGTTTGTGGGCAGTAGCGGAGCTAGGCTTAGGCCAATTTTTATTTATTTATTTTTTTTTTTTGTGAATTAAAATATAGTTCTACCTCTACGCATCCCATTCTTTTACGTCTTTGAACTTTCATTAATCACATAATAATTAACATTGGACAAAGATTTCCTCCAAGTTGGGTTGGAAGAACTTCGTTCAACTCATTCTATAAAAATGACATGTATCATTTGAACATGTGAGATGCACATATTTTTTTAATAACTGCGACAAAGTTAAAATAAATAATATTAAAAATGCATATGCATCTCACATATTAAAAAAAAAAGACGTGTCATTTTTATAGACTAGGTTGAGTTGGAGGAAGTTCCTCCAAACTGGGTTGGAAGAATTTCCTTCAACCTAATCTATAAAAGAAACATATGTCCATTTTTTTTTAATAACATGTGAGATGCACATGAGTTTTTAATAAAATTTAGGGGTGGGCAGATTAACCGGTTACCGATTACCGGCCGTATACCAGTTTCGACCGAACCGATATTAACCGTAACCGATATACCGATATCCTTATCGGTTAAATTTTTTATACCGGTATGCTTATCGGTTCGGTTCGGTCTGGTTAGAAATTTCATATCGATTAACCATTTAATCGATATAAACCGTTAAATAGGGATGCTAAAACGATGTAGTTTTTGGATTATATATATACCTATGTAACCTTATCTTAATTTGGGATTGGGTAGGTTTGACTTTTTTTTTTTTTAGTGATGGCATTGGATGAGATTTCTTTGCCTTTGGTGAAAGCATTTTTCATTAACTAGCTTTGTTAGTCTAATTAGCATTCATTATGTTAATTAGTTTATTTGCTTTGGAAAAATGTATTTTATAATATAAAAAATTAAAAAAAAAAAAAAAAAAAAAAAAAAAAAAAGTTATGGTGGATCAATATAAAAAAGCTTCAATTTTTAGCCCAAAAAATAAATATTTGGGTCTCAACAAAAAGTATTTGGGCTCTTAAAAGTAAAAAAAAAAAAAAAAAAAACTCATTTTTTGCCCAACAAAATAAATCAATATAAAGCTCACAGTTAAATCGGTTAACCGGTTTAACCGAGTACCGTTATAACCGATAATTTTGGTTAAAATTCTTATTGGTTTGGTATCGGTTAATAAACTGTTTAACCGAAAATTATCGGTTAATAACTGATAAGAGCCAAAACCGAACCGTTTTGACCGATACTCAAGCCTAATAAAATTTATTCCAACTTTGTCATGGTATTAAAAAAAACATGTGCATCTCACATGTTAAGGGACACATGTTACTTTTTATAGACTATGTTAAAGGAAATTTCTCCAACCCAGTTTGAAGAAAAATTTTGTCCATAAAATATTTTCTTTTTGGAAAAGTTTCCAAAAATAGAAACTTTCGTACTTTAGAAACCTTCTTTCATAGTAGATCGAGTATGTGTACCAATTTTTTTGACCGACAACTTATTTTGTAAAAACAATTTTTTTTACTCCTTAAAACGTTTTCAATCATATGAAAGCATTTTAAACATGTAAAAAAAATGCAACAATAGGAATATAACATTGAAGTATTTTTAAGATAGAACATGATTTCATAAACATTGAGATTTAATACCTTCTAAGAGCATTCTCAATGGAAGAGCCATATTTTTATGTAAAATAGCTCTTCAAAACTCACTTTTATCTAGTTTAGCTAAGCTATTTTTAAGTGTCTCCACATCCGATTAGCTATATTTCTTAAAAAAGATGGAAAATATTTGGGAAAAAGATAAAGCAGGAGAGAGAAACACTAAAAAATAAAATGGCTCCCTTAAAAAGTGCTGCTACATTTAACTTTTTTTTTAGCTCTTCTAATCAAATATCTATTTTACATATATTTTTTGCTCATCCAATGTGGGAGGTTTTTTGAACATTTGAAGAGCTATTCTAGATAAAAGTAACATTTGGCTCTTCCATTGGGAATGCTCTAAAGAGGTTGAGATTACTACTTAGTTGATTCTATTACTAAATAGGTTGACGAAAAGGGGTGTTCTTCCCCTTGCCGAATAATACACCTAATAGCAATGTCCTCAAAAATCTTTTCTACAAAAAACATCATGCAAACCTAAGTCTAAATGAAATCAAATTTATAACACCATCACCTTATGAGATCAATCATTTGACTACTATATGATACTAAAATGCTTCTTTTAAACATGGCGATTTTTTTATATTTTTTTTCCTAAGCAAACAAGGAAATTGTTACGAAGGAGGGGGGTCATTCCCATTCTTGATCCGAAAGAAAGAGAGAATGAGAGACCAGTCAAGAATGCTTCTGAATACAAGGTTAGAAGCGGCCAAACCAACTACACATTGTGAACTAAAAAGTGCACTAAAATTAAAGCAAATAACAAACATAAATAAATAAAAAAAATTAAAAAAATAAATAAAAAAACATAAATCCAGTCTTGTGATGCTAGTGGCACAGTAGGGATTTTACTAGAAACAGCAAAAGATGAGAGACATGCGGTGGTAGCGTGGATAATTTTATTTTTAGATAAACTAAGAACCACAACAACAACTAAGAGACTTCTCTTAACCACAACAGCAAAAACCAGCAGTGAAACCAACACTGAAACAGACTGAATCTAAGCACTAAAATATAAAAGCAAGAAAACCAAAAAAATACACAAAAACAACAGCATCGGTGGAGGACGAGGTAAAGGAAGGCGGCGAGGACACGATTTGTGACTGGAGCGTGTGAGCCATATGCTGGTTGTGTATGCCGGGATGTAGGGGATGGCTCCAGGAGACCGGTGGGAGGTGGCGGAGTGGAGGAGATCCTTCTTCGTGCATTGGCCGAATCTACTCGCAAGCTTGGGTTGAGCACGCTTCGGCACGTGGTGGCCGGATGAAGGTGGGGTTGGTAGCAGATGAAAGCTAAGAGGCCTAGGAGCTTGGTGGTGAGGCGCATGCACAGAAGGGGTTTCCTGAAATCGACAAATCTGATTTTTAAAAAATCAAAACCAAAAGTTCAATGGAAGGACGGCGACGGCGGAGCTAGTGGAGGAGATAGTGGTCAAGCAATCGTAGGTAGAGGAGGCAACAACAAAGCTATTGAACAAGGATAAAACGCCAAAGGCATTGGATAGGATCTCTGAAGAGACGAATAGGACCTCTGAGGAGGCGGTTTGAGCCTCCAAAGAACGGAAAGGGGAAAGAGGAAGAGGGGAGTCAAAGGGGAGGAGGAGGGAACCAAAGCTCCCTCCCATGATAGTCGGTGGCTTCTATTTTTCTTCAGATAGAGAGAGCGTTTTTTCTAATGCCTAGTGAGTTTTAGGCAATGTCTGGTGGATAGTCTTCAACTATAAAAGTAAATTTTCTTTCTTTCAAACATGGTGATGTTTATATACACATGATGATGTTTAGTTAACAAAACACATAGTCATGTAGGATAAAAATGGTTTAAGAAGATGTGCATATACTTTGGCTATCTCAACATGTGCTTTACATGCAAGTGATTGACTCATGGATATGAAAAGAGCTAGCACTATATGGATTTGGCCATTCAATGAAAGCAACATAATCACATTGTGGTATAATGTGGAAGAGTAGAGTGTAGTAGGTGTTTTGGGCTCTTAGAAGTTTGGGTGTTTGAGAGGGCTGAGTGGAAGTGCTAAAATGAGAGAATGGGGGAGAAAACAAAGTGGCCGAATGGCCTTATTTTGGATGAGGGGGTTAGGACTAAAGATGGCTTAGTTCAAGGACCAAGGGTTCTCACCGAGTGTCAAAGGTTGTTTTCACATACCACCCGTAATTGCCATGTTTTAGCTTCACAATCCAAAGGTTAAAGCTATGCAAAGTTGATTTCATAAAGTAGGGGTCAATGGCATGTATTAGCTTCATAAACCAAAGGTAAAATCCATGTACCATTGGCTTCATAAACTAAGGCCTCATTTAGTAAGCAAAATAGACATTCCATCATAAAAGAGAATAGTTATTATCATGAATGGAGGATGGTGGAATAAAATAATTATTCATATTTCTTAGTTTGGTGACAACACATATGCTCTAATTAGAATTAAACCAAAATTAGTATAAAAAAAACCCCACATTATTACTTATTTTTTAAAAAACTCAAATTAAAAAAAAAAATGGTACGAATTCGGTGGGTAGTCGGCCACCCATAGTAGAAGTTGTATAAGCATCGAGGTAGCCCCGACTCGCGGCCACCCCAAAATCCACCGAGGATGGTTGCACCATCCACGGTTTCTGATGTGGTTGACCACCCACATAATTCAACGTTCCAGTTGTTTTCTTTTTGTCTTTTCGTTTGAAAGAAAATTAAAATATATATATATATATATATATATATATATATATATATATATATATATATATATATATATATATATGGGTTTTTTTCTCTCTCTTTTTTTTTTTTTTTTTGAAAAACATGGCATATTCCTCTTCATGAGGGAATAGTTATTCCTATGTAAATAGTTATTACTATGAATAGGCCCTTATCAAATAAAAAAAATAGAAATAGCCATTATATTCTATATGCCTATTCCGCGAACCAAATGGGCCCTAGGGTTAATCACGTGTATTTGTTTCAAGTACCAAAGTCCAAAGGTTATATCTTTTTTTTTTTTTTTTTTTTGAATACCAAAGGTTATATCTAAGTAAAGGTTAATGGCATGTAAACACTTTTTAAATTGAAAGCTTAAAAAAATAAAATTTAACTATTTCTATTTGAGACAACAATAACTATTTCATGCATGCAATTCGGTTATAGTTTTGTTGTATGGATTTCTTTTGTCTTTCCTTTGTTAAAACATTATGCTAAGTTTAAACCATAATTTTTTAATCTCATGCTCCATATGTCATGTGCCATGTATTAAACCATTAACCTATGCATGTAATTTGAGATGGAAATGAATTTTTGAAATTTTTATGGTCACACACATATATAGTAAGTTTGATCCATTTTTACTAAGCTACCTAAGCCCAGCCTTATGGGCCTACACATCAGCCCATGACCTTGGGCTGCCCCAACATGCTAAATTAGGGTTGAGGTAAAGGGTGTTACATTAATTCTACAAAGATTCAATATACTTCTTCACAAATTAAGTTTTCTTAAAGAATAATTCTAACTAATAGAATTATTAAAAAACAACAACTAACTTTTCTTCCCATTGCCACCATTGCTCTCCTTTTTTTCGTTTCTAGGCATTAGTCCTATTATCTGTTAAACTTTTTTAAAAAAATCAAAATCAAAATCAAAAATCAAAAAGCATATAGTTTTTGTTTTATCTTTATTCATCTAGCACAGAAATCTCGTGCATATACACACAATCTTAATCATGTATATATAAGCTTTTGAACATCATTCTCTTTTAAGCCAGTTTTCAAGGGTAAATTCTACTTGAAGTTTATACCATTTGGTATCAAATATTGCCACCACGTCGAGTATGAGAACCAATGCAGTTCATCAGGTATGAGATTAAATGGGTTGTGGTTATGTAATCGAGTGACAAAGGAGATGACTTATAGGTTAGATTGGATTAAAATATCTTGGTATTATGTATGGGCTAAATATTAAGTAATTAAATACTGATAGATGAGTAAAGCCGCCAAAAGTGAAAGGGTTAACATTGGGTCAATGTCAATAGATAGGATCACCATGGGCATTGTCTATGAAGCGTGGTGATATATTACGATCTAAGTGTCCCACATGACTTAAGTGCAATCTTAATCATGTGTACATAGACTCTTAGACACCCTTCCCGTATAAGCTAGTTCACTGGTAAATTTTACCTAAAGTTTATATCATATTTAGTTTAGAAAAATGCACAGAAATAAAACCAGAGGCCATGGGGACTATGGCTTTTGGTATGATAATCCATCTACAATAAACACTTGAAATCGAAAGACAATTTTTCAAAATCAGGGGGTCATTGTCCTCATGGACCTATGGTTTTATCCTTGCACATGACATTTACTAAGTTAACCACACAATCCTAATCATCTCTTTCATGTTGGACACATCATTCCCAAAGGCTTTAAGAGGTGTCGACCACCCTCTAGCCAATTATAAGAATGTCCAAATTAACCTTGATGGCTCATGGGGGTGGTCGAGACCACCCTTGATGGTTCGATGGGGGTGCCCAACCACCCCCTTACCCTCAATAGGGGGTGGGTTGACCACACAACATAAAAACATTAATATTAAAATTTGAGTTTTGACGGCTTTCCCAACAAGGTTCCTAGCGTGGTTTTGCGAGGTTATGGGGGTGGTTAGATGGTGTTCAAACGAGGTTCCAGATGGGTTACGGCAATTTGACAATGAGAAATTCAAATTAATTTGAAAATTGGTTTACGGTTTTAAAAATGTTTACCGAAACAAACGAAGAAGATTAAAAAAGATTTTTCAGTGAAACTGAAAATGTTTTCAGTTGATTTCGTTGTACCAAACATCAAAAAATAGAAAAAATATTTTTCAAAAATCATTTTATACCGAAACAAACAAAGCCAAATATATACTACCTTTGACAACGCTCTTTAATTTTTCCTCTTATGAGGACACAAAATGGTATGCTTTATCTATTAAAAAAAAAAAAATCGTATATATTTTTTCCCATAAAGGTTTTGCTAAAAGGGCACCATTTTATAACTTCTAATCTATTAGAATTGATGGAAAATAGGACCAAATAAATCTTATTTAATAATTATAAAAAGAAAAAAAAAATGAGAGATTTCAAATTATATGTAGATCAAATGGATTTCAAGGAAAAAAAAAAAAAAAACATAAAAAGAAAAAGAAAAAGAAAGAAAAAAACCTTAAGTGCACATCCAGGAGCGTGCGTTGCGCTTCCCACATGCATCGCCTCATAGGGCGGGAGATTTGACTCCGCGTCCGGTCAAGATGCCATGAACGTGGACCCTAGTGACATAGGGGTTTGACTTATCCATCTTATCATTCGGATTTGGCTTACATGCCGTAAAAAAGAAATGAAAACTATTAGAAAGCCAAATAAATGAATATAAAAAAATTTTCAAACCGATGAGGCAAGAGTTTTAAATTAAAAAAAAAAAATGTAATTTTCTCTCTCTTGTCACGTCAGTTTAGAAATTTTTCTAAGTTCATTTGTTTGGCTCCCTAACACTTTCAAAAAAAAAAAAAAAAAACAATTTTTCTCCAAACTGAGTTGGAGGAATTTCTTTCAATCTAGTCTATAAAAATGGCACGTGTCCATTAAACATATGCGATGCATATATTTTTTTAATAGTAAAGACAAAGTTGAAATAACTTTTATTAAAAACTCATGTGCATCTCACATATTATTAAAAAAATAAACACGTGTCACTTTATAAACTAGGTTGAAGGGAATTCCTCCAACTCAATTCAGAGGAAAACTTTATCCAAAAAATAAATAAATATATATAACAGTTCAAATTTAATTTCAAAATTTTCAAAATTGAGCTGATTTGAATTAATATGCTATGCAAGTTTAGAGATTTATTCTCTTTATATGCCCTTTTTCCCCCTCTTTTTGTGAAGATAGAGTAAAATAGAGTATATATATATATATATATATATATGATTTTTATCTCCTTAAATGTGAATAGCACTGTTGAATCAAAATTTAATAATAATTCATCTCAATTTTAATAGTGATTTTGAAAGGATAAAAAAAATATAATGGACCGAAATCAAAGCTCCACCTATGAAAAGCTTAAAGACTATTGCTTCACAGATAAGTTGTATTAATTAGCCTTCCCAGCACATGACACCAATGTATTTCTTATTAGAATTTGATCCAATCTCAAATGGGTGCTAACTTAACAAGCAAAATCACCGACCAATAAACTTTCAATAGATGATTTATTCCCATATTTTGTGACCAAAAAAATAAGAAAAGTCAAAAGCAAGGAGAGCCGGTAATGGAATCAAAGAACCACCAATAATTGCGCATGGTTTCAACTAGAAACCAACTATTCCAATATCAACCAAGAAAACATATAATATTGCAGGCAGAAAGATAGAAACAAAAAAACTCAGCAAGAGATCATAGATAGAGAGAGAGAGAGAGAGAGAGAGAGAGAATGCAAAAGCATCTCTCTTTCTGGGATCTCTGATCAATATTAATCTAGCATGAAAGAAGACTCTAATCAATGATATATTTCTTTTATACATTGGTTATTCTTCCATTTCAGGTTTAACATATATATACATATCTCAGACCACAGTGTTTTTTTTTCCCTTATAAATCCATCACTTCTCCTTCATCTTCTGCACAAATATTGTGATGAGCCGCCTTCGAGCATTTTCATCTCCAGACCTGGCACCTCCTTCCACAAGTCATGTCGAAATCCCAGAAGAGTCTTCTTTAGAAGGTGATGGCTATAATGTATACCTATATATATATATATATTTCTTGGGATTAAATTTTGCAGCATTTTGTTGTTTATCATTTGTAGGAATTGCAAGCAATATAAAGCTGTTGCTGAAACTAATCCAAGATCACAGTGAGGCAAGCACAAAGGAAAATGATGACCGGAAGGTGCAAAGGGTGGCCGGAATGATAAAGATCATCGATGATGCAAAATCCCGGATTGAAAAATGTCAATCTACTGGCAAGAAGAAGGAGCTCCGGCGAAGCAACACAGATCTTAGGCCTAATTTACCAAGGGACAGGAAGTCTCAGGAGCCGATATCCGATGAGAAAGAAAGGCTGAGGAAAGAGCTCAACGCGAGCTTGGCAGCACGGAAGAGCCTGGAAATCATGTGTTCAAGTTTGGGAAAGGAGAAGGAGATTATGGCGTCGGAGCTTTCGAAAAAGGTTCAAGAAATGTGTGGCATGGAGGAGCTTATCAGTGATCTTAAAGCTCAAAACGAGAAGTTGTTGGGAAAAGTACAAACATGTGTGGAAGAGCATTTAGAGAAGAAGGGTGGTGGAAACAGGGGAGAGACTCAGAAGAATGCAGGGCTCCATGAGAGAAACAGAGCACTTTCAGAGCAACTGCTCAAGTCTCTTGATGGGTATCGATCGTTGAAGAGGAAGTTCAAAGATGTGAAAGAGGAAAACATTGAAATTCTTGCAACAATGGAGGAAATGGGGACGGAAGTCCAAGCTGGCCTTGACAGAGTACGTAGCTTCAGGCAACAGATGGCCTCAAGGAATGAAGAAGAAACAGTGGATATTGAAGAGATTTCAGCACTGGAGCACATGTTTGAAGGCTTTAACATAAAGATACTAAAGCATGGGGAGCAAAAGAAGACCACTCCTCGTGTCAAACCCTAATCTGAGATCAATGCCAGTGAGATTTCTATTCTTGCATCACAAGAAAGGGGGATCATTGACTTAAAAAGTCAGACATGCCTAATCTGTATGTTTGCTTCTTTTTTTTTTTCTTTTTTTTTTGCCTTTTTTTTTTTTGGGGTGGTCGAGAAAGGGGTAAAAAAATATTTCATGGTTTTGCATATTGTCGTTAATGTGCAGTAGCCTAGTTCAGATTTCTAGATTAAAGTTCACTAGCCCTAAAAGGTTGTATAATTCCTAAAATTTCCTCCTTTTTACCCTGTCTTCTCGAAGACACATTATATGTACCTAATATTGATTTGGCAAGAAGCCTAAGTAGTTTCTTTGATCACTGCTCGACTCTGAGGATGATAGACTTTGATGACTAAAATAGTTTTACAGGGAATCTACATTTACACTTCTAATGTTTTGTCATTTTGAGCGCAAATAGAGACATTGCAACTTCAATGGTAGATTCGGAGGTAACGGTTTTGCAAATATGATTATGTTTTAGCACACTGGTAACGGCAATTTTCCCAACAATAATCTGCTCATAATAAAAAAACTCGCACACATTTAACATATTCACTCACTTATATATTCCTGCTTTACACTGCTAAGTAAAAAAAAAAAAAGTGAATAACCAACCATGCAACATGAGCATGGTGTTTATACATGTCTACATCATACTTAAGGGAAAAAAAAAAAAAAAAAAAAAACCTAGAGCTAGTTCAGAAGAAGTTTCTTAAACATGTACAGAGCTCCTGGCATTGGAAGAGATATATTATTCGGCAAGGTTTTGTAAATGGCAGGCTGCTATGGAGTTCAAAACCCATGAATTGCTTGCTACTTTGGCTCCAGTTGAACTTGCCATGGCCTCTGCATCCGATCGGCGGCAGTTGAAAATTGTAGTTTTCTTGCTAGGATTACATTTATCAGGAAGCTCAAGACTGTAAATTATGAAGGTTTGGTTTTGGTCCTCTGAAACAGGTCTTCTATGCAGAATTGTTCCTCCAGCAGCAATTACAAGGTCTTGTAGGTACCCCTTGTATGCAGGTAAAAATTCTCCCATGAAATAGAACTTACACCCATCAAAAAGCTTTGGTTGCTGCATGTAATACTCCCCAAATAAATGAAAGATACAATATTCAGATTAGGTTTAAATATTGTAATTTAATTTTTAGAATGTACAAAATAATCACAAGTCTTTAAATAAATGGAAGTGTCCAACAATATGAAGATGGCCCATGAAGACCATCATAAAAGCTATTTTAGATGAATCATAATTGGAGTGGGCTTACATACTTTTAAGTTATGAAATTGAATATGAGATTTGTGTCTTCTAGAAGAGTGTCAAAGGAACTCATAATGATAATCTTTACAGTTGAAGGCAAGGAGTAACCAACCTTGTTCAGCAATCTTAGCCTTCCAAGTCGAGGCCCATCCCTGATCCCATGAATGTCAACAGCAATTTCATAAGGCTCCTCATCAACAAGTTCCATGACCTTCATGCAAGCCTTAATCCCTGTAGACACACAAAAAAGAAAGCATGAGCAAATTACATACATAACATGTGTGTGTACGTGTAGATAGAAAAGTAAGGGATGGGTAGCTCCAAAGCATATTCATCCCTTTGTCTGTACAAATATACAAGCCAGATACATAAGGGAGTACTTTCTTAATAGAAAGTACAGCACTTATAAGGATTGGACAAAAAATTAAATAAAAAGGTACTTACACTCCATATTCAGTATCCACTTTCCCTCCAAGATACCCATCAATATTTTGAGGGTTCTTCTGCATGCCCCATTTTCATTTGTTGACGCAATAACATGGGTGACACTCGAATCCCACTTTTTCAGAACTGTAACTCCAGATAATCTCTCAAAATCAGAAACAGTTTCCTGCAGTTCCAACCATCAAGAAAATAATAAAAATCATTTCTTTCTTTTTTTTTCAAAAAGAATTGACTCAGGTAAAATATAAGTAGATTTTTTTTACCCCCTCTGCAGTTGTGAGAGCTGAACAACAAAGAACCAATTTCTTCGAGGATACAAAAAACTTCCAATTTCTATCAGTACTGATGACATTTTTACTAGCAACATCATCACATTGAGATAGTTTCCTGGAAAAGAATGGGGAGAAAGAACAGAATAAAAAGAGAATATTGTGTTGGAGAAATGCTCTATTATCTGTTAATGAAAACGTACTTCAAGGAAAAGGTCAACATACCCTTTAAGAGCACATTTCTTCCTCATTTCTTGAGGGCTTTCACTAGGTAACTTAGAAGAGGCATGAAGAGGACATAACATGACAAAATTATCCTGATTCAAGAGATGATAACATAAATTAAAATATACATTTTTGAACAAAGAGGTTTATTGCAAAGTTTTAGATTGCATTTGGTTCTCTATATCACTTACAGTATCCCATCGACATTGTGGGGTCAACTTTGCACAAGGAACGTGAAAACTCTTGCGACAATTCTTCGCATAGCACCCAAGTGCTGCCCCCTTATTTCCACAGCAACAACACTTAATTCTTCGACTTCTAGTTAATTCAGCTTCGAGATTAATTGCATTATCATCTTGGAAATAGACATTTGGGGCCCTGCACTTATATTTTCGAACACCTTAGATAGGAGTTCCATGGTAATTTCAAGATATTTGGAAAATGAACCAGAGAACAAAGTTTTCTAAATTGATCCAACCCTAATACTCATTATCATGGAAAAAATTCATTAGTTTATGAACATATAGTCATCTTCTTGTCAATAAATGGAAAAAATTCATTCATTAGTTTATGAACAGATAATGATCTTCTTGTCAATAGACCGCACAATTTTAGCGAAATCCATATCAATAACAACAGGCAATACATAAGCACTTGAAATAGCTTGTCCTCATCCTGACTACCCTAGGTTTCCCACAAACATCTTCTTTGGTCTAGACAGCAGATAATGAATCAGCTAAACAAGTAATTTCAAGAACTCTTTCAGATTTTTTTTTTTTTTTTTTTTTTTTTAATAATATCAAAATTCAGGAGGTAAAACAATTTTTGAAAAACTTCACTTTAACCCAACAGGCTATCATCTGGTCCAAAATAGCAATGCAGATGAACTCCATTTGGACTTATTGTTATTAAAAAAAGACGGTACCGAAAAAAAGAAATATAGCCATTTGAGATCAATCCTTTTTGGTGATGTGAAGGATGTTTACCATTCAGTGCAATTCCTATGCGAATGTATGAGCTTGGATTCTCCATCATGATCTGCAGCAACAGGCCTTCCATTATAGTAGTGGACCATTTCTCCTGATGCCTGCATTTGGTTCAAAGAAAACTGCTGGTTTATTGATCCAAAGAATTAAAGTATAATGAGGAAAAAGGGAAATCCTGTGGAAGAAAAAAAATCAAGGGAGTAAGGGATACCTCCGATTCTTCTGAAGAAAGACAGAAAGCACATTGAAGCTTGTTAGAAATAGTCCCACATTTCTGTAAGACTACTTTATTCATTAGAGAAGGAAGCTTCTGCACAACTGATGTATCATCGTGACTTTTGACATAAGATCTGCCCTGAACCTTTTCATTGTGTTGGGTTTCCCTTGTAGGAACATAAGTATGACCCTCTTGGATGTCATTGACCAACTCATCCTTCAAGATGCCATAAGAGGAGACCTTCAACTTTTTCCTACTTCTCAGTTCTTGACCACGTGACTTGGTTTCCTTTCCAGGTTTGCTTGGTTTCTGTCCGAAACCAGAGACTTTCTTATTAGTATCCTCATCTTTTTGGTTTCGTGTTTTAACTACTTTAAGCACGTTTTTCTTCAGAGAATCCAGTTTTCGTTTCTCTGACCTTACTGAGCAATCAATCTGCTTATGCCTTTTTCCAGCCTTCTTCAAGGTAAGAACTTCATTGTTCCCTTCTTTCTTACCTAATAAAAGAGGTGTCTCAATTACTGCACTTTCGTCACCATGATCCAAAGTTTCAGTTCCCACAGAGACAGCATGAATACTTTTAGGTGTTGGCTTAGTTGCACTTGTACCAATATGAGACTTCTTACTCCGTTTGCTAATGTTATCCAAACTGTAATTATTGTCAAGAGTTTGCTCTTGGATAAAATTTTCTGATGCTTTATTCAAATCAATATAAATTTCAAAATCTGAATCTGTATGCCGTTTAGGACACTTCTTTTTGGCTCTTTCACTTGCCTTCCTAATCTTACCACTCTTGTTAGATTTATTGCTTCCAATTTGATAACTGGAACCTTCAGCTCTGGGAGAGGACACATTGGGCAGGACCCCATCTGTAGTACCACTTCCTTGTTTAGAATTCATGCATTTTTCATTTCTGGTGCTTGGTTCTTCATTTGTTGTCACATCCTGTAAGGCTGCTTCTAATTCCTTCTCTTGAATTTCATTGATTTCTTCCACATTTGCAACCTGTCATTCATTTCCAATTTTAGTAAAAGCCAAATGTCTCGAGCAAGATGAGAAATCAAGAAAGAGAACAGATGTATGAGGTGAAATGCAATGCTCCAAATGATGATATCAATACCTGCATCTTAAAGGGACTTGAACAAAGTTCGGGAGAGCAAGGTCTTTGTGTCCATTCAAACATCTCACTATCAAAAAAATCTGCAACACTGGAGCACTTGCCATGTAATCCCTACATGATGTTAGCAAAACATAAGAAAACAAAATTATGGCAAAAAAAAACAAAAAAGCCAATATGATGAAGTACCTCTTCATACACTACACATAACTTGATCAAGTCAGCCTGTTTTAGTTTAAAGCTAGTACAATCCATGACAGGAACGGCAAAGTGGAATAGCTTCACTAGTTTTTAGAGTAAGGTCAGCTAGTGTAAGTTTGTGAAGTTGAGCAACTCTTTCTAAGGTGACTCTTGCAAATTTCAAATGGGTTCATTGGAGCAACTTGTCAGGTACTAAATTCAGTCAACTTACCTAAAAGAGTTTTCTACAAATCCAGAACCAGTCTATTGACATTTTATAAGAAACATAATAAGTACTTATAATCAACTGCCAAGTCAGTTAAACAACATTACTGATGATTTCACAATAACCTTTCAAGCTTGGAATAAACTGATTATGCACTCACAGTTGGGGTCGAATTAGAAGGGTACTCATCATCAGAGTCCTTGATATCACTGAAGGCAGGAGCATTTAGTGGTGTCATATCCATAAATTCACCCTCATCAGTATGCTGACTTGACTTTTCTACGCCCTCCTCATCTCTCAACCAAAAGAAAGGTGAAAGCACTTGTTCTCCCTTGTCATTTAGAACAGGCTTATCCTTTACAATGGTTGAACTTTTTTGGGGTTCTTCCCTATCAATTTCACTCAATTCACCTTCTAATATTGCTCGCCTTGTTGGGGATTCGGAAAAAGGGCACTGTGGCACCTGAACCCTTTTCTTGGTTGGGAATGAAGGCTTCACAAAGGTAGAACTAGTATTTTTCATGTTCGATTTAGATTTTTTTCTTGACCCTTTTCCTTTCAAGGTATTTTGTTTCCCTGATCTATCCTGACAGTTTCCACCACTATCTTGTTCGCCATGGTTGCCTTCACCTTCAGCTTGCTCTTCTTTATCTGTAACAGAAGACAATGGTGTGACAAAAAGCACAAGCATATAAATTGAATTTGAGAGTAATACCATAAGAAAATAAAATGGCTTGCTCCACTTGAACGAAAAATGGATGCATTAGTTACAGCTATATATATTTGAGCTAATAGATATAGGAGACTACAAACGATGGGTCCAACGGATAGCAGAATGAGTATATCTGATGTACAAGACAATAAACTGGTGTTTGGGCTAACCATATACGAGCACATAACCTTTTGTGCTAATAAAACTCAAAATTAATCTTCTCTTGCATTAAATGCCTTCATTTTGCAAGAGTATTTTTATAGATAAATAGAACTCCAACAGTATCCCTAAGGGATTGAATCAACACTGTGACAATCTTCATAGTTCAAACTTCACAATAATGACTAAACAAGGAGTACTAAGTGCAAGATATGCTAAAAGAAAGCATTGGAAATGGCTCTAATTAAGAAACATATTCAAGAAAGAAATAGACATACAAATGTTAGTTCTGGTTATAGATAACCCCTTCTGCATGTAAAATTTAATGCATGCGCAACTCAATGATATCAATGTGTCTAAAGTCCAATTGACTATTATATTTTTCTAGTTCCAGCACGGTAATTCCTACAAACATTTTGCATTATTTTGTGTGTCACATGTGTTTACTGAAAGATCACCTGAAAATTTAGTTGAGGGTGCATTCTGAGTGACAAATATATTGATTCCTGAAGCAACTTCCATGCTTTTGTAAACGCTCACCAAGTTATCCATGTGAGGAGCGGGGCGAACCTCTGCAGTCAAACTCATTTATAAGCACTAAACATAACTAGAGGAAAATCCAGCAGGGCTGAAGCTGGTGAAAAAGTCACGTAACTTAAAAAACCGGGGCTATATTTGCTAAATGTTTTGAAAAGCAATTTAGTGACATGATTTGAAAGGAGTTTTTGATGTGATGAAAGTTGAGAATTGTTTTCAGCGAAGTTCACATTCGGAAAGTGTTGTCTATGGAATCCACAGAAGAAACTTATTTGGTAAATTTTTTTTTTTTAATGTTTAGTGTTTCAAAGAAACAATTACTAAATATGCTTTTTTTTTATTATTATTTAAAAAAAGAAAAAGAAAAAAAAGCTTGTCTTTTTCGTAAAAATGTTGTAAAGGTTAGGTTTAACATTTTATCAAATCAATCCTTAAGATAAACCAAATCACTCTCCGTACATATGTTATTAGGGTTTTTTATGAAAATTATGACATGTAAGCATAAGACAACATCAAACCCAATAAAATGAAGGATAATAGGTACCCAATTCTTTTGCCCAACTTAAGTCTAACTTTGGCCTTTTTTTTTATTTATTTAAAAAAAAAAAAATAGCAAATGAAAAAAAAAATGTGTGAAGGAATAATATCTATTTTTGGTCCTTCTTTTATTGATATTTTTTATAAAATAAAAAATAGTATTTTTCTTCATAATAATGTCATTTTTTAAAAAAAAATAAAAAATTGCATTATTATGAAGAAAAATATCATTTTTTATTTTTTTAAAAAATATCAAATAAAATAATGATCAAAAATAAATATTATTCATTCACACATTTTTTTCATTTGCTATTTAGTTTTTTTAAAATAAAAAAATATGGCCAAAGTTAGACTTTAGTTGGGCAAATTAGTTGGGACACTATCATTTTTCCAATAAAATAGCTCCAAATATAGGAATGTGGCGATTCAACTTGACACGTAGCAATAAAAAAAGAAAAAAAAAAAAAAAAAAGGAGAACAAGGAGGGACCTTCCTCTCACCAGCAGGGAGTGGCCCACCACCCTACAATTCTACAAAGGACGTGGGCGGGTTGGCTCACCCACCCATGTCCTCACTGAAAGAGGAGGCATGGGTAAGTCTCAACTTACGCCTTCCACCGGTAGGCATAGGTGGACCTTCGTGGATGAGTGGATTGCTTCACCCAACAGAGGAGAGGGGTGCATGTGATTGCCTAACAACCTACTTTGTCTACTGGCAGAGGACGTGAGTCACAATCTACTTACACATGTTGCCAATAGGCATGGGTTAGTGGGGCAACCCATCCATGCCCACTGGCGGAAAGGGTGTGCATGGGTCAACCCACCCACTAACAAAGCCCGTAGGCTAGTTGAGGTGACATTTTTGTTCACATAGAATCATTTTATTGGTTCTTATATGGTCTTACACCTATGTGTTACAATTTTTGTTAAAAACCCTAACAACAGGTGTATGAATGAGCAATTTAATAATAAAACATATCTTCAGGAGTGAATTGTTCAATTTTAACCATTAGAAAGTGATTTGGTAAAAGGTTAAACCTTAAGGACCTTTACAGTATTTTTTTTTTTTCCTATTTTTTAGATGTGGAGACTGACTTTTTACTTATAAAAAAAAAATTAAAAATAAAATAAAGACAACCACCTCTCTAATTTTTAAAAGATTATTATTATTTTTTTTATCAGTTAGTCTCCACACATGAAATAATAAGCATATGTTTTTTCAGAATATTCCTATGAGAAGCTGTGAGAAATTTTCTTAAAAGTGTTTTGTGATGTGTTTCTTAGAAAGTATTTCATTTGGTAACTATTTTCTGAAAATTGTGTTCAAAACACTTACCAATCATTACCCTAGAGTTCTCAATTTTCTTTCACTAAGATATCAAACTTCTTCAACAATAGCTGGAACAAGTTATGTTAATTTATTTCTTAAAGTGGGAGAAGATTAGAAGTTGCAATCGGTCAATTTTCACTCAGAAGCTGTAAATGGCAGTATAAACAGGTAAAGAAATCTGGAGGGGATAGAGAAGGAAAAACAAATGCAGTTTAAATGTACATGAAAAAAGAAAAGGAAAAGGAGATCTACGCAAGCTACAGAAAATTAAGCAAACATACAACGGTTGTTAACTTTTTATATGTCCACTTTTTCAGCATTCATTTAGAAATAAACTTTGCATTCTATATCTCAAGAAGAGGAAAAAAAGAAGAAGGAAAATCTTCACAAATTTCAGAAAAATCAAACAAGGATATTTGCTGTCAAGACTCCATCTCTCCCTCTGAGCATAATTTGAATCATGTAGATTCCAATGGTTCGGTTCTCCATATGACCCATCAAATGCCTCATTTCAAACAGTAATTGAAGTTAAAAAGTAATGGACCTTGTCCAAGACATCCACTTTAGACGAAACTGATGTGGTTTAATGTCGTGTGTAGTTGGGAACTTGGGATAGGTCACCTTTGAGGGTTTAATAAAAGTTATAGGCCAAATTTCAGATTTGTGCTTGAGAATTTTAATGTCTTGATCCAAAGTACGAATTGGACACTATGAAACCAGAATACCCCAATTCTCAATTGAGTACAATAATCTATCATAAAATGGCATTAGAAATATCAACATCAGGACCTATAAAATTTGCAACCGAAGTCAAAACATATCCAAGTCAGTTCATGGTCAATCATGTTTTTATGAGCAATCATCAATTTCCATAGTTGGTACCAGAGTGGGCTAAAAGTTGAACTGTAAAACCTAACTCAACAACATACTTTGTTTAAAAATTGGAAGACAGATTGGACTCACCTATTGATAAGGATAATCTAGAAAGACATAAAAAAATTATCTCATGAAACATTGTAGAAAATGATTGCTTGTTAGTTTCAGAAAGGTTCTCTTTTGAAGCTGATCAAACCGAGAAGAAAGTAGTAATGTGATAGTTAGACGTAAGCGAGCTATCTTCTGCTCCAGCAAACAAATGATGCAATTCCATATCCAATGACGATAACATCAAGGCTCAGAACATCAGTTTGGATGTGTAATAACAATTAAAGTTGCCATATGTTTACCATACCATCTAGTAAAACCAAGTGAGAGATGTGTCTATATGCAGCCACATAGTCAACAAGCTAGCTTTCTAAATTACTTTGTACAAACAGATCCATTGCCACATACCTCTACGCCGAAATGGCACTTTACAAACTGGACAAGTGGATCCCAATTTCATCGATTTCACAATACACAAGCTGGAAACAAGCAGAAAAAGATTTGTTTCAGTTTTCCAAATTCTAATTGCCAGTTGATGACATAAATGAGATACGAAGTGTACTAGCAAAGGAGCTCACTTGCAGAATACATGATTGCACGTTAGTGAAACCGCAGAGTTCAGAAGACTCAGGCTGCGAAATCAAAAATAATAATATAATTCAGCCCATTGACCCCCAAAAGAGGTATTCCCAAACCCTAATGTTAGAAATTTCGAGCAAAATCCGAAGTAATACATATTAATCATACTAACGAATTGCATGAGAAACTTCGAGATGTGTCGTTTCAGATTGGATTTGGTTTTAAACAGTCAAAGATCAGAATATGTAATCAAACCCAGTTGTTAAGACACCCATCAACAACTCTGTTTGGCTGCTGAGAAAATCTTTGACATAAAATTGAATTTTCTCTTCTTTCAAAAAAGAAAAAAGACAATAATGCTATGGAGATTGAGAGGCAGTGAGAGATAAAAAATACCAAATGGGGCACTTGAGTTCTCTGCCCATCTTCTCCAGGTGGCTCGCATCCCCCATTTTTGCTCCTCTGATTCCGATATGAGAGAGAGTGAGAGAGGTAAAGAAGAAGAAGAGAAAACCTCAAGCTCCCGCGCCTAATTTTCGCCTAATCTTCTTTTTGAATTTTGTTTGACCCGCCAAAACCTCTCTCAAGCTCCCGCGCCTAATTTTCGCCGTTGGCGGGGAAGGTAAAAAGAGAGAACAACATTTCGAAAATACCCTCAGTTTTATCTTTCTAATTAAAACAATTAAATATTTAAATAAAAATTACCGTGTAAAGGGAAGATTGTAATCAGTACTATTGCTATTGTGAAGGATGCCCAAGTGAAATATGATTCAAAATTTTCAATTTTACAAATTTAAGAACCCAACTTATGACTATTTTAAATCCAAGCACTATATAACGTCCGTTTGGTTTTTACGATTTAATTATTTAAAAACACAGTTAAACATATGGTAAAATCTCTTAAATCGTGCGTTTTTTAAAAATGCATACCACTGTTTGCGATCTGAAAACACATATTTTTTAGAAATGATTCATTTCCTCTCTCGATCCTTCACTCACCCTCCCAATTTTCAAAATTATTAGTCTGTGGGCTCATGTCTTCCCAATTTTCAAAATCACCATTGGATATGTGGGCTCATGTGCGAAACTTACTTGAGCCCTCACGTCCTCATATTTTTTTAAGTTTTCAAATTGTAGTTTTTTGAAAACGCATTCTCAAACGATATATTTTCGTTGATTGAATTTAAAATCACACTTTTAGTCTGCAAAATCGTAGTGCCAAACGCACGCACTAATAATAAAAATGATATGAAAAAATAACCATGATAGTACAACCTTGGGAATTGTTGATATACAAGAACCAATTTGTTCATTTTTTTCATGGCAAGTAGGAATCAACTATCATCCAAAATTGCAACATGTTAGTTGATAGATCTCTTTTATATGAATGCATACCTCTGTCAAATGAATTTAACCAAAGAGTCACCAATTATTCCACAAATTACCAGTAATCTCTACAAGAACAATAACCATCTCTGAAATGGTGAAACCGGCTGCGATCCCTCATAACAATCTCTCGCTTAAAAATCTTTGATATGAGTTTAATCGCCAAATGACAATCAGCACACACTCTCAAATTCTTCACCACCCTAATTGGGGTTCCTGCTGCTGTATTAATGAGCATAAAAGCAATTGCAATTTTCTCACTATGATAAGACAAAGCATTCTCCTTTTCCTCCTCCTCTATGTCTGCAAGCACATTTGCTGTTTGAGGCACATAACCTTCCAATTTCAACAATTTTGTGATCTCTGCTAGCATCACATATATATCCTCACTTTGAGGCTGAGACCTGTCACCCATGGTAAATTCATAAACCTTATTCCCTAATTCAACAAGGCTATACCCAGGAGTTTTCCTAACCCCTTCTGCAAGCATTGTGTTCCTCTCCTTTTGCACATCTGACCACTGACGCTCTGCTGCATAAAGATTTGAGAGGAGCACGTAATCCCCACTATTTCCAGGCTCCAATTGTCGGAGATGGGCTCTTGCAACCTCCCCAAGAGCCAAATTTCCATGAATTGTGCATGCTCCCAACAAGGTCCTCCAAACAATGGCATTAGGCTGCAATGGCATGTTTTGAATATACTCATATGCTTCTTTCACCTTGCCTGACCTACCCAACAAATCAACCATGCAGCCGTAGTGTTCTATCCTAGGCACAATGCCATATTCCTCTTTCATCCTGTTAAAATAATTAAACCCCTCATCCACCATTCCACAATGGCTACAAGCATACAACACCCCAACAAAAGTAATCTCACTTGGCACCAAACCCTCTCTTTCCAACTCCTTGAAAAGCTCAAGCGCTTCCTTGCCGAACCCATTAACAGCCAACCCGACTGTCAAAGAAGTCCAAGAAACTACGTTCCTTTTCTCCATCTCATGAAACAACTTTTGTGACTCTCTAATGCTCCCACACTTTGCATAGAGGTCCAAAAGGGCATTATTAGCATGCACGTTCGTATTCAAACCAAGCTTCAGCATATAAACATGGGCCCTCCTACCCAATGCCAAAGCTCCAAGCTCAGCACAAGCAGACAACAAACTTACCATAGTGAACCCATCTGGCTGAACATCCTCCAAACCCATTTCCCTGAAAAGGGTCAGAGCCTCATTGGGCATCCCATTAAGAGCAAACCCATTAATCACAGAATTCCAAGCAACAAGATCTTTTTCAGGCGTTAACTCAAACATCCTGTGCGCATTCTCAGCATGCCCACAAGCTGCATACATATGAACCAATGAGTTCTGAACAAAAACCAATGACTGAAACCCATTTCTTACAGCAATAGCATGTATCTTTTCTCCCTCTCTAACTGCACTCAACTTAGCTACAGCCTTTAGAAGAAACGGGTATGTGTGCGTGTCAGGTTCCATGGAGGACACATGCATTTGGCGGTACAGTTCAACAGCTGGCCTTGGATTCTCACTCTCAGCATAGCCTCTAATCATTGTATTCCATGTGAAAATGTTGGGATCCTGGATTTGTGAAAATATGTGCTGGGCATAAGACATGGGAGCTGAGAGGGACACAATGGTGAAGATGAGGTGCTTGCCCATGTCTGGATTTGATACTGTGACGCCATGTCTGATTGAGAAGGCATGGATTTGCTTCAGCTTCAATCTGGAGGAGGCGAACAACTGCAAGAGAGCAATGCATTCCTTGAGAAGATATGACATTGTATGACAAAAGAAAAGTAAAAATTCTAACTTTATTTGAGATTTTCATTATGAGCTATTTATTTAAACGTAAATGATGGAGTCACAACTCACAAGACATTAATTCATTGGTCAGGTGTGTATAGCTTCAATAAAAAAATACTGGATTAAATTAAAAATCTGGATTGACTTCATTTTATCCAAGATCTTAAGTAATATATGTGACAAGATATAGATTGCTATTTGATATGTAAAATATAATCTAATTGATTGAAGGGTAAGACTTGGAAGCAATGTACATGTAATCATTAGTGTTATATATATATATATATATATATAAGTGTCTAAATTGCAACATGCCCTCTTTTAGAGTATCAAATTTGAATTGAATCTCTCATCAATTTTCCTATTAATATAGACAATTAAATTATTTGCCAGAAATTTATAGTCAAATTTTGTTATACTAATGTAACATGTAATCATTAGTGTTATAGTTGTCCCCAAAAGGTAGCTCTGGGGCTGAACATAAATTTGCTACAAACTGGTTTGTAATAAATTCATACAAACATGTCTAATAAAGTGACATGTGTCCTTTAACATGTGATAAACACATGTTTTTTTAAAAGGTGTGATACAGTCACAACTTAAACCCAACTTTGGCTCAACTTTTAGACTAAATTTCCATTTTTTCTCTCTAGTTTAAGGCTCTCTCTCTCCTCCACAGGCAATATTTTTTTTTTTTTTTTTTTTTAAACTTAAAAGAAAAGTTGGGCCAAAGTTGAGTTTAAGTTGTGCCTTTATCATTTTCCTTTTTTTAATAGTTATATGGCATAATGCAATTTTATTATATGAGTTTGTTTAAATTTGCTACAAATTAGTTTATAGCAAATTTTTGTCCGTTGGGGACTACGTTTCATGAAGCGGAAGTCATTAGTTCAAATCATTCTCACTCATTTCCCTCTCACTTTGCGGACATATCAAAAAAAAAAAAAAAAACTTTTATTGCTGAAAATATT